>NC_088239.1:86718606-86843606 GCF_036934945.1 Oncorhynchus masou masou
CGTAGAAGTCCGTCACTGGCCGCGGGCAGCATTTGGTTCTTTAACGCACACACATATTCATCACTCCTCCTGCGCCATTATAAGATAAGTTAACAATGTGGGTCGACACACAAATTAACTTCTGTCTTGGTGCATGCATTTCACACTTGTCAATGTTCATATTTGAGAGATACAATAATTATTATACTTATCAATGTTGTGGATGAGCGCATTGTTTGTTCTGTTCCTCTCTCTCCATCTCTGTAGCTTCCGGGTATGCTGGAAAAGGACCCGAGCTAAGGGAATTGGGTTTGCTTTATAGTGCCTGTCCCAAATGGCTCATTAATGCATATGGGCATATTGAAAGATATTGTCAGTAGTGATGTAATGTTGTAAATGTTATGTTGTGATATTGTTTAAAACCGTGTTGCAATGTATATACTTTAGTATGTTTAGTTCATGGAAAATGTAGGTTTCTATTGTTAATTGATTAATTAATTAGGGTTAATTGTTCTGAGTGGAGGGGCTAGCCCTACAAAAGGAGCCTCTCCTCCAGTCTCTAAAGAGGCAGTTTGGATTGAGCTGTGGATGGGGCAGCATTGTTTTTAAGCTGTCCCATAAGGTAGACGTTGATGGCAGTACTGTTGTTTTTTTGTTCCGGAATCACTTGTAAATAAACACCTTTGCACAGAAGAACTTTTGCGGTTCCGCCATCTTTTTATTTTGATAGAGGTTAGGTTATCCAGTTTAGCCTTCTGGCCTACTCTACGTGACATATGGTGGCAGTGGTGGGATGGCGTACCGCAAATCAGTGAATTCCAACAAGAGAGGTAAAGGAATGCGTACAGGGTTGCGTTCTCAGCAACAGCATCAACTGTCAAGGGTACCTGAAGTTGAACCGGGGTGGAATACCATGGAATCGTCTGGTGAAGAAGAGGTCAAGTATGAGAAACTAGGAGCCCGACCGCGGGGCCAAAGACAACCAGAACTGGGTGAGCTGCTGACTGAAGGCGCAGTTGGGGGACCAGAACCACACCCAACCATGGTAACCCTTTTTCAGCAACTTTTCACCTGCCTTGAGAGGAGGGACGAAGACCTCAAGCAGGAGTTACGTGGCCTACGCCAATCTATCCTCACAGCTCCCCACCAGACGGAACTCGTCAGTGAGAGCCCAAGATTGGGTCTTCCAACACCAGGACGACAAAGGCTCGATGCAGCAGGGACTTCAACTCCACAGCAGGCACCCCAAGCAGTAATGAGGCCAGCACCAGGAGACCAGTCCAGCAGTGTTAATGTCCATCTTCCAGCATTCCTAAGGAAGGAGCCAAAGATGCCCTCATACCAGCAGGGGGAGGACATTGAAAACTACCTGCTGAGGTTTGAGCGCATGGCTAAGACGTGGCAGTAGCCTGAGGTAGAGTGGGCCTGCAGGCTTGTCCCATTGCTCACGGGCAAGGCCTTAGAGGCTTACACAGCAATGGATGAGGGGCTGTCCAATGTCTACAAGGGCTTGAAGGAAGCGCTGCTGGTGAAGTTTGACATCTCACCGGAAACCTACCGTCAACGCTTCAGAGCTGCATCAACGCCATCGGGTGAGTCGCCGACAGAGACGTACCACCGCCTCAAGGGTCTCTACCGACGATGGGTTCGACCGGGGAGAAGACACAGGACGAAATCGGGAGGTCATCATCCTCGAGCAACTTCTACAGGTTCTACCACGCGACATTCGAACCTGGGTCCGAGAGCACGAGCCCAAGGACGGGCTTATGGCAGCCAAGCTTGCACTGCAGTATCTTAATGCACGTAAAGGGGGCCCACCACAACCTGCAGCACCCGCTCCAAGGAGTCTCAGAGACACAAGGGACATCAGAAACGCCAGAGATGGTGGAGGTAACTCTGGGGGTTATGTGTCTGGGAGGGAGGTAAGGGATCATGCAGTTCGCTCTGATGGGAGGGGTCTGACCTGTTTTTACTGCCGGCAGCAGGGGCACAAAGCTTCAATGTGTCCGCTACGTAAATCCAAGCTCTCAGGTTACTGTTATGTACCCAGAGAGGGGGATGGTGTTCAGAATAGACAGACTCAGGAAGGGTCATGCTTGGTACCTGTAAAAGTGAATGGTAAAAGTCTTACTGCAATGATTGACACCGGCAGTTCCCTGTCATTGATCAGAAAAGGTAATGTACCTGTTAATGACATTGATTATGGTCATCAGACACTGATCCAATGTGTCCATGGTGACCAGTCACAGCAGCCCACAGCTGAGCTCACAGTTGAGATTCAGGGTCAGAAATACCTCCTCAAAGTTGGGGTAATGGAGAAGCTACCTTTTGAGATGATTTTGGGGAGGGATGTGCCTGTACTCTCTGATCTGTTGGGAAGTGTGGGGGTCAGCTATATGGGCAGTCAGTTTGCCAGTCTGATGTTCAGATGGCATGTTCAGTTGTCACTCGTGCCCAGGCCAAAGCTGGTTTACAACCTCTGCCTGACTTGTGTGATAGTCTGTGCGAGGGGGAACCAAAGGGCCCAGAAAGTCACGCCGCCAGCGGCGTCTTGAGAAGTATGTGGGAACCCCTGTACCTGTTGCTGATGTGTCTGGGTTAGAGGTGCAATGGGATGTTCCACAAAATTTTGCTACACTGCAGAAGTCTGACACAACCTTGAAATGTTTGTTTGACAAGGCCTTAGCTGGGGACAGTCAATCTTCATGTGGGGGATTTACACAGTAGACAACCACATACTCTACCTTGGGTCAGAGGCAGATAGCAGGAAGTTGGTGGTGCCATCTACCTGTAGACCACTTGTTCTCAACCTTGCACATACAGTTCCATGGGCAGGTCACCTAGGGCAACATAAGACATATCTTAGGCTAGGCTCCCGTTTCTTTTGGCCCTCCATGTATACTGATGTACAAAAATACTGCAAATCATGCCCCACGTGCCAGAAAACCAGTGCTGTCCGTAGGTCTGAACGGGCTCCTCTATGTTCACTGCCAGTTATCTCTACCCCATTCAAGAGAATTGCAATGGACATTGTTGGACCCTTGGAGAAGAGTAGTGCAGGTTACAAGTATATATTGGTGATCTGTGACTATGCCACCCGGTTCCCAGAAGCCTTCCCACTCCGTTCCATAACCACTCCAAAAATAATCAGTGCTCTTGTTCAGCTCTTCTCTCGTGTAGGAATCCCAGATGAAATCCTGACGGACCAAGGGACAAACTTCACCTCGCGACTGATGGTTCAACTCCACCGACAGCTGGGCATTAAAGGCTTGAGGACTACTCCCTACCATCCCCAAACGGATGGGCTCGTAGAGAGATTCAATCAAACGCTCAAGAACATGCTGAGGAAGTTTGTGGCTGACACTGGTAAAGACTGGGATAAGTGGTTACCCTTTCTGCTTTTTGCTTACAGGGAGGTGCCTCAGGCATCGACAGGTTTCTCGCCATTCGAACTCCTCTATGGATGGCCAGTGCAAGGACCACTGGACCTGCTGAAGAAGTGCTGGGAAGGTTCCCCAGTAGCTACCTCAGGACAGGGGATTGTCCAGTATGTCCTCCAGATGCGAGACAGGTTGGAACGGTACCGAGAGGAAGCTAGAGCAAACCTTCAGCAAGCCCAGAAGGCCCAGAAGAGAGGCTATGACCAGCACGCTCGCCACAGAGAGTTTGAGCCAGGACAGAAAGTCCTGCTCCTCCTTCCCTCGTCTACCAGCAAGCTCCTTGCGCAATGGCAAGGACCGTACCTAATCGGGAGGAAGATGGGCCCAGTGACCTACGAGGTGCTGCACCCGGACAAGGGTAAGAAGAAGCAAACCTACCATGTGAACCTTCTCAAGGCCTGGGAGGAGAAAGAGGAACTCTCCAAAGGAAAGTCCTTTCTGGTCCGCAGAGTAGAAGAGGATGAGTCGGATGGTGTCACAGAGGCATGGAAAGAACGAGCAGAAGTCATACTGGCTCACCTGGAAGAAGACAAGCAAGATGAGCTGAAGCAGCTGTTTGGCAAGTATCCGGCCCTCTTCAGTCAGGGACCAGGAAGAACCAAAGTCGTAGAACACGTCATTCGTTTAAAACCTGGCCAGAACCCTGTCCGCCAGCATCCTTACCGTGTGCCTGAGAGGCTGGTGGTAGCCCTCAAGGAAGAGGTCCACACCATGATGGAGATGGATGTTGTCGAGCCATCTTCAAGTGAATGGAGCAGCCCTATTGTCATTGTCCCAAAGAAGGATGGCTCTTTGCGCGTCTGCATGGACTTCCGTAAGGTGAATGCCATCTCCCAGTTTGATGCCTATCCCATGCCCCGCATTGACGACTTACTGGAGAGAATAGGTAGAGCTCATTACATCACCACATTGGATCTCTGCAAAGGGTATTGGCAGGTGCCCCTGGATGAACAATCCAAGGCCTACACTGCATTCCGGACGCCAATGGGCCTGTTCCAGTTCAAGGTCATGCCGTTTGGCCTTCATGGGGCCCCTGCGACTTTCCAGAGGCTGATGGACAAGGTCCTCCAGGACTGTGACGATTACTGTGCTGCTTACTTGGACGACGTGGTGATCTACAGCCACTCCTGGGAGGAGCACATACAGCATCTTAGCAGAGTCCTGGGGAAGATCCATGAAGCAGGCCTCACGCTTAACCTCCTGAAGTGTGAGTGGGCGAAACAGGAGACAAAGTACCTGGGTTACCAGCTGGGTAAGGGTGAAGTTCGGCCTCAGGTGGAGAAAGTGGAGTCCATCAGGAATAGCCCTCGACCCAGAACCAAGACACAGGTGAAGTCCTTCCTAGGTCTGGCAGGGTGGTACCGGAGATTCATTCCACAGTTTTCGACCATCGCTGTCCCTCTGATCAACCTCACTTCGAAGGGGGCCAGCAACCCTGTGAAGTGGACTGAGGAGTGTGAGGAAGCCTTCATGACACTGAAAAAACGACTGTGCTCATTCCCTGTTCTTCAGACCCCTGATTTTCAGAAGAGATTTCTCGTGCAGGTGGACGCTTCGGCTGTAGGAATTGGAGCTGTTCTGGCCCAAGGGGAGCCAGGAGAAGAGCTTCCTGTGCTGTACCTGAGTCGGAAGCTGTTGCCCAGGGAAACCAGGTATTCTACAATCGAAAAGGAGTGCCTGGCTATAAAGTGGGCCCTAGATAGCCTCCGTTACTACCTTCTTGGGAGGGAATTTGACCTGCACACGGACCACAGAGCACTGACCTGGATCCAGACCATGAAGGACCGGAATTCTCCTGTGACCAGGTGGTATCTGGAGCTCCAGCCCTTCAGGTTCTGTGTCCGTCACAAGGCAGGAAAAGAGAACGTTACTGCGGACTACCTATCAAGGCTCCCGAACATGGTCGCTTCAGGAGAGGAGGAAGGTAATGTGACGTAGAAGTCCGTCACTGGTCGCGGGCAGCATTTGGTTCTTTAACGCACACACATATTCATCACTCCTCCCTGCGCCATTATAAGATAAGTTAACAATGTGGGTCGACACACAAATTAACTTCTGTCTTGGTGCATGCATTTCACACTTGTCAATGTTCATATTTGAGAGATACAATAATTATTATACTTATCAATGTTGTGGATGAGCGCATTGTTTGTTCTGTTCTCTCTCTCCATCTCTGTAGCTTCCGGGTATGCTGGAAAAGGACCCGAGCTAAGGGAATTGGGTTGGCTTTATAGTGCCTGTCCCAAATGGCTCATTAATGCATATGGGCATATTGAAAGATATTGTCAGTAGTGATGTAATGTTGTAAATGTTATGTTGTGATATTGTTTAAAACCGTGTTGCAATGTATATACTTTAGTATGTTTAGTTCATGGAAAATGTAGGTTTCTATTGTTAATTGATTAATTAATTAGGGTTAATTGTTCTGAGTGGAGGGGCTAGCCCTACAAAAGGAGCCTCTCCTCCAGTCTCTAAAGAGGCAGTTTGGATTGAGCTGTGGATGGGGCAGCATTGTTTTTAAGCTGTCCCATAAGGTAGACGTTGATGGCAGTACTGTTGTTTTTTTGTTCCGGAATCACTTGTAAATAAACACCTTTGCACAGAAGAACTTTTGCGGTTCCGCCATCTTTTTATTTTGATAGAGGTTAGGTTATCCAGTTTAGCCTTCTGGCCTACTCTACGTGACAACATGCTTCACTATAAACACTACACTACATGCTTCACTATAAACACTACACTACATGCTTCACTATAAACACTACACTACATGCTTCACTATAAACACTACACTACATGCTTCACTATAAACACTACACTACATGCTTCACTATAAACACTACACTACATGCTTCACTATAAACACTACACTACATGCTTCACTATAAACACTACACTACATGCTTCACTATAAACACTACACTACATGCTTCACTATAAACACTACACTACATGCTTCACTATAAACACTACACTACATGCTTCACTATAAACACTACACTACATGCTTCACTATAAACACTACACTACATGCTTCACTATAAACACTACACTACATGCTTCACTATAAACACTAAACTACAAAATACATGCTTCACTATAAACACTACACTACATGCTTCACTATAAACACTACACGCTTCACTAAAAACACTAAACTTCATGCTTCACTATAAACACTAAACTACAAAATACATGCTTCACTATAAACACTAAACTACATGCTTCACTATAAACACTACACGCTTCACTAAAAACACTAAACTACACGCTTCACTAAAAACACTAAACTACATGCTTCACTATAAACACTACACGCTTCACTAAAAACACTAAACTACATGCTTCACTATAAACACTACACTACATGCTTCACTATAAACACTACACGCTTCACTATAAACACTAAACTACATGCTTCACTATAAACACTAAACTACAAACTACATGCTTCACTATAAACACTACACTACGAACTACATGCTTCACTATAAACACTAAACTACATGCTTCACTATAAACAGTAAACTACAAACTACATTCTTACAATATAAACAGTAAGCTACAAACTACATGCTTCACTATAAACAGTAAGCTACAAACTACATGCTTCACTATAAACAGTAAGCTACAAACTACATGCTTTACTATAAACAGTAAGCTACAAACTACATGCTTCACTATAAACAGTAAGCTACAAACTACATGCTTTACTATAAACAGTAAGCTACAAACTACATGCTTTACTATAAACAGTAAGCTACATGCTTCACTATAAACAGTAAGCTACAAACTACATGCTTCACTATAAACAGTAAGCTACAAACTACATGCTTCACTATAAACAGTAAGCTACGAACTACATGCTTCACTATAAACAGTAAACTAAGAACGACATGCTTCACTATAAACAGTAAGCTACAAACTACATGCTTTACTATAAACAGTAAGCTACAAACTACATGCTTCACTATAAACAGTAAACTACATGTTTCACTATAAACACTAAACTACATGCTTCACTATAAACACTAAACTACAAACTACATGCTTCCCTATAAACACTAAACTACAAACTACTTGCTTCACTATAAACACTAAACTACAAACTACATGCTTCACTATAAACACTAAACTACAAACTACTTGCTTCACTATAAACACTAAACTACAAACTACTTGCTTCACTATAAACACTAAACTACAAACTACATGCTTCACTATAAACATTAAGCTACAAACGACATGCTTCACTATAAACACTAAACTACATGCTTCACTATAAACACTAAACACTAAACTACATGCTTCACTATAAACACTAAACTACATTAGAAATTATGTTTGTAGAAATGAAATAAAGGTCCTTCTGGGCCACTGTGAGACTTTCCATTCTAGACGGCGCCACATTACTGAACACCTGACTTCAGTCACCCTGCACTGATCTGGACTTTGACAGGGGATAGACACAACACTTCAGTCACCCTGCACTGATCTGGGCTTTGACAGGGGATAGACACAACACTTCAGTCACCCTGCACTGATCTGGGCTTTGACAGGGGATAGACACAACACTTCAGTCACCCTGCACTGATCTGGGCTTTGACAGGGGATAGACACAACACTTCAGTCACCCTGCACTGATCTGGGCTTTGACAGGGGATAGACACAACACTTCAGTCACCCTGCACTGATATGGGCTTTGACAGGGGATAGACACAACACTTCAGTCACCCTGTATTGATCAGGGCTTTGACAGGTGATAGACACAACACTTCAGTCACCCTGTACTGATCTGGGCTTTGACAGGTGATAGACACAACACTTCAGTCACCCTGCACTGATCTGGGCTTTGACAGGTGATAGACACAACACTTCAGTCACCCTGCACTGATCTGGGCTTTGACAGGTGATAGACACAACACTTCAGTCACCCTGCACTGATCTGGGCTTTGACAGGGGATAGACACAACACTTCAGTCACCCTGCACTGATATGGGCTTTGACAGGTGATAGACACAACACTTCAGTCACCCTGCACTGATCTGGGCTTTGACAGGGGATAGACACAACACTTCAGTCACCCTGTACTGATCTGGGCTTTGACAGGTGATAGACACAACACTTCAGTCACCCTGCACTGATCTGGGCTTTGACAGGGGATAGACACAACACTTCAGTCACCCTGCACTGATCTGGGCTTTGACAGGGGATAGACACAACACTTCAGTCACCCTGCACTGATCTGGGCTTTGACAGGTGATAGACACAACACTTCAGTCACCCTGCACTGATCTGGACTTTGACAGGTGATAGACACAACACTTCAGTCACCCTGCACTGATCTGGACTTTGACAGGGGATAGACACAACACTTCAGTCACCCTGTACTGATCTGGACTTTGACAGGGGATAGACACAGGAGGGCTCTAGAGTGGGATTGCTGCCTTGTTATCCATGCCTGTCTATTTGCTGGGATGTAAGTCATGGTACATGGTCATTACACAGTAACAAACTAAGACTGCCTTGTTGTTTGGGGGTTTTCAAGCTTCAGGCCCTCTAGGCACCATTTGGTACCAGCCTGTTAGCTACACTACAAATGAACAAAATAACAGGTGTAATAACCAGCAGCCATTTTGAAATTTGAAATGCATGGGATACTTCAGGTGTAGTAAGTGTGATTGAAGTAGATGCTGCAAGTGCAGTGAGGTATCACCATTAGGGTGTATAAGGCTGTGGCATGCACCTCACGGTGGAGTCCAGCTAGCGCACCAATCTGCTAAGAATGACACATGAGGACACTGGGAGGTCGTTGCTGAGTTTTAAACCTCCTCACCACACTCATGTGTGACTATACCACCCTTTAGCGATGGTTTTCTCTCTCTGTCTCTCTCTCTCTGTCTCTGTGTCTCTCTCTCTCCCTCTCTCTCTCTCTCTGCCTCTCTCTCTGTCTCTGTGTGTGTGTCTCTCTCGCTCTCTCTCTCTCTCTCTCTCTCTCTCTCTCTCTCTCTCTCTCTCTCTCTCTGCCTCTCTCTCCCTCTCTCTCTCTCTCTCTCTCTGCCTCTAACTCTGCCTCTAACTCTGCCTCTCTCTGTCTCTCTCTCTCTCTCTCTGCCTCTCTCTCTGCCTCTCTCTCTGCCTCTCTCTCTGCCTCTCTCTCTGCCTCTCTCTCTGCCTCTCTCTGTCTCTCTCTGTCTCTCTCTGTCTCTCTCTGTCTCTCTGTCTCTCTCTCTCTCTGTCTCTCTCTCTCTCTCTGCCTCTCTCTCTGCCTCTCTCTCTCTCTCTCTCTCTCTCTCTCTCTGCCTCTGTCTCTGCCTCTCTCTGTCTCTCTCTCTCTGCCTCTCTCTCTGCCTCTCTCTCCCTCTGTCTCTGTGTGTCTCTCTATCTCTCAGCCTCCCCTCTGCTGCTATCCTATCGACTAAAACATATGAAATATTAAAACACCAAACCTGTCATCTGGACAGAAAAACACAAAGAAGTATAATACATCATTTATACACACCCATACAGTAATTGTCTTTTCAGAAAGAGTGCTGCATTTCTGCATGGCTTCCCCCGTCCCCACGCTCGTCTCTCTCTCTCTGTGTGTGTGTGTGTGTGTGTGTGTGTGTGTGTGTGTGTGTGTGTGTGTGTGTGTGTGTGTGTGTGTGTGCCACTCGATGGCTGGCTTCCCCCGTCCCCACGCTCATCTCTCTCTCTGTGTGTGTGTGTGTGTGTGTGTGTGTGTGTGTGTGTGTGTGTGTGAGTGTGTGTGTGTGTGTGTGTGTGTGTGCCACTCGATGGCTGGCTGCCCTTGGGAATGAACCAACGTTTTAGATTGTATCCCCAGCTCTCTACGAGTCCCAGGGGAGGAGGAGGAATGAGAGCTGGGGAGCAACCTACCCCCATACACTGCTGTGAGCTGTAAGCCTCAAGCACATCTCTCCCTCACCATTTCATTACACACACACCACCTCGGGTGCTGTCACGTTCTGACCTTTATTTCCTTTGTTTTGTCATTATTTAGTATGGTCAGGGCGTGAGTTGGGGTGGGCAGTCTATGTTTGTTTTTCTATGTTTTGGGGTATTTCTATGTTTCGGCCGAGTATGGTTCTCAATCAGAGGCAGGTGTCATTAGTTGTCTCTGATTGAGAATTATACTTAGGTAGCCTGGGTTTCACTGTGTGTTTGTGGGTGATTGATCCTGTCTCTGTGTTTGCACCAGATCGGGCTGTTTTGGGTTTTCACGTTTCTTGTTTTGTTTTGTTTTGTTTTGTTTTGCTTTGTTTTGTTTTGTTTTGTTTTTGTTTTGTTGTGTTCGTGTTTATCTTTGAATTAAACATGAATCAGAATAACCACGCTGCGCTTTGGTCCGCCTCTCTGTCAATGGAAGAAATCCCTTACAGGTGCATCCAAAATTGCCCCCTATTGCCTATATAGTGCACATATAGTGCATTACTAACCATAGGGCACTGGTCAAAAGTGGCACTTTATAGCGAGAATATATTGCAATTTGGGATGCTGTCCAACCAGACAACACACAACCTGAATGGGATGTCATGCAGACCTCACTACTTTCATCACCTGACCATGTAGTTGGTGACAAGTTAGTCAATCACCTGACCTTGTAGTTGGTGACTAGTCAATCACCTGACCATGTAGTTAGTGACTAGTCAATCACCTGACCATGTAGTTGGTGACTAGTTATTCACCTGACCATGTAGTTGGTGACTAGTTATTCACCTGACCATGTAGTTGGTGACTAGTTAATCACCTGACCATGTAGTTGGTGACTAGTTAATCACCTGTCCATGTAGTTGGTGAATAGTCAATCACCTGACCATGTAGTTGGTGAATAGTCAATCACCTGACCATGTAGTTGGTGACTAGTTAATCACCTGACCATGTAGTTGGTGACTAGTTAATCACCTGACCATGTAGTTGGTGACTAGTTAATCACCTGACCATGTAGTTGGTGACTAATTAATCACCTGACCATGTAGTTGGTGAATAGTCAATCACCTGACCATGTAGTTGGTGACTAGTTAATCACCTGACCATGTAGTTGGTGACTAGTTAATCACCTGACCATGTAGTTGGTGACTAGTTAATCACCTGACCATGTAGTTGGTGACTAATTAATCAACTGACCATGTAGTTGGTGAATAGTCAATCACCTGTCCATGTAGTTGGTGACTAGTTAATCACCTGACCATGTAGTTGGTGACTAGTTAATCACCTGACCATGGTGTTGGTGACTAGTTAGTCAATCACCTGACCATGTAGTTGGTGACTAGTTAATCAATCACCTGACCATGGTGTTGGTGACTAGTTAATCACCTGACCATGTAGTTGGTGACTAGTCAATCACCTGACCATGTAGTTGGTGACTAGTTAGTCAATCACCTGACCATGTAGTTGGTGACTAGTTAATCACCTGACCATGTAGTTGGTGACTAGTTAATCACCTGACCATGTAGTTGGTGACTAGTTAGTCAATCACCTGACCATGTAGTTGGTGACTAGTTAATCACCTGACCATGGTGTTGGTGACTAGTTAGTCAATCACCTGACCATGTAGTTGGTGACTAGTTAGTCAATCACCTGACCATGTAGTTGGTGACTAGTCAATCACCTGACCATGTAGTTGGTGACTAGTTAATCACCTGACCATGTAGTTGGTGACTAGTTAGTCAATCACCTGACCATGTAGTTGGTGACTAGTTAATCACCTGACCATGTAGTTGGTGACTAGTTAGTCAATCACCTGACCATGTAGTTGGTGACTAGTTAGTCAATCACCTGACCATGTAGTTGGTGACTAGTTAATCACCTGACAATGTAGTTGGTGACTAGTTAATCACCTGACCATGTAGTTGGTGACTAGTTAATCACCTGACCATGTAGTTGGTGACTAGTTAGTCAATCACCTGACCATGTAGTTGGTGACTAGTTAATCACCTGACCATGTAGTTGGTGACTAGTTAATCACCTGACCATGGTGTTGGTGACTAGTTAGTCAATCACCTGACCATATAGTTGGTGACTAGTCAATCACCTGACCATGTAGTTGGTGACTAGTCAATCACCTGACCCTGGTTTTTCCCCATGTAGTTATAGAGAGCTGTACGGTGAGATGGTCAGCTAGCCAGTCGGTAGACATTGGTACAGAGCACAGCTGTCACGACTTCCGCCGAAGTTGGCTCTCCTGCCCATTCGGGCGGTGCCCGGCGGTCGTCGTCACCATCCTATTACTACCACTACCGATCCCTTTTTCGTGTATCTGTTGGTTTTGTCTAATTGGTTTCACCTGTGTGTTGTTTAGTTAATTAGTGTCTGTATTTAATGTAGGTTGTCCCGCCCTTGTTTTGTGCGGGATTGTTTATTTTGTCATTCGTTTTGTCTGTCGGTGTTTGCTGTTTATTATTCTCCGGTTAGTCTTTATCCTGTGTTGGATATATTCACCCTGTCTGTATTTGGGTTGACCGTTGTTTATTTTGTTCACCGGAGAATAAAACTTTATATCGCTATCTGCTCTCTGCGCCTGATTCCACCCACCTTGATTAGACATGACAGAATCCCGCACCACCCATGGAATCAGCAGGAGCAGCAGCGTCTCCTCTCCCATCGATGGAAGAGAGGGTCCTCCATCATACCAGCGTGCTTCACCGGGTTGGTTCTGCTATGGACCAAATGATGGAGAGAATGGATCGATGGGAGAGGAGTGGCCTCCCCACCTCATCTCTACCAACCCCTTCTCCAGCACCTCCTGTTTCTGCGACCACATCTGGCTCTGGGGCTCTTCGGCTGACACTCCCACGGGTGTTTGACGGATCGGCGGCTGGGTGCCAGGGTTTCCTCCTTCAGCTGGAACTATACCTGGCTACCGTGCGTCCTGCTCCTTCTGGAGAGGAGAGCGTGTGCGCCCTCGTCTCCTGCTTGACTGGGTGAGCCCTCGAGTGGGCTAACGCAGCATGGAATGGTCCGGACTCGGCTAAGGATAATTACCCAGAGTTCACCCGCCGATTCCGAGCTGTTTTTGACCATCCACCCGAGGGTCGGGCGGCGGGTGAACGGCTGTTCCACCTGCGTCAGGAGACGAGGAGCGTACAGGATTTTGCCCTTGAGTTCAGGACTTTGGCAGCAGGAGCAGGATGGAACGACAGGGCCTTGATTGATCATTTTAAATGTAGTCTCAGGGAGGACGTCCGCAGGGAGCTGGCATGTCGGGACACCACATTCACACTGGATGGACTTATCGTTCTGGCTATCCGTCTCGACAACCTGCTGGCTGCTCGCGGGCGTTCGGATCAGGTCCTGTCGTTTCCAATCCCCAGCCCCCCTGTTCCTATCCCTATGGAATTAGGAGGTACGGCTTCAAGGGGGACTGGAGGAGGAGTGTTCTCCTGCACCAGTTGTGGTCAATGAGGGCACACGTCCGACCGGTGCTGGAGGAACTCGTCTAGGAGTCGGGAGGACAGGCGGAACACTGGTCGATCACCCCAGGTGAGTAAGCACCAAACTCATTCAGAGCTTCCTGTCGGTCATGTGTTTGTATTGATTTCTTTCTCTGGTTTTTCCCCATCTCTACAGCATAAGGCGCTAGTCAATTCAGGCGCAGCTGGGAATTTTATGGATCGTGGGCTTGCGTTAAGGCTAGGGATTCCCCTGGTGTCGTTAGATCGACCTTTCCCCGTGCACTCCTTAGATAGCCGACCATTAGGGTCAGGAGTAATTAGGGAGGCTACGGTGCTGCTGGACATGGTAACGCAGGGTGATCATAAGGAGAAGATTAGCCTGTTGCTTATAGATTCACCTGCGTTTCCAGTGGTGTTGGGGGTTCCCTGGTTAGCTCAACACAACCCGGTGATTTTCTGGCGACAGGGGGCTCTTAAGGGGTGGTCAGAGGAGTGTTCAGGTAGGTGTATAGGAGTTGCCGTTGGTGCGACTACGGTGGAGAGTCCAGACCAAGTTTCCACTGTGCGCATTCCCTCTGATTATGCCGATTTGGCTATCGCCTTCAGTAAAGGGAAGGCGACCCAATTACCACCTCATCGTCGAGAGGACTGTGCGATAAACCTTCTGGAAAACGCTGCACTTCCTAGGAGTCACGTGTATCCATTGTCCCAGGAGGAGACAGTTGCGATGGAAACATATGTTTCCGAATCGCTGGGACAGGGGTCCTCCATATCACCCGTCTCCTCAAGCTTCTTTTTTGTGAAGAAGAAGGATGGAGGTCTGCGTCCGTGTATTGATTATAGAGGTCTAAATTCCATGACAGTGGGGTTTAGTTACCCACTACCTCTCATCGCTACGGCAATGGAGTCATTTCACGGGGCACGATTCTTCACAAAACTGGACCTGAGGAGCGCGTATAATCTGGTACGTATCCGGGAAGGAGATGAGTGGAAAACCGCATTTAGTACTACTTCTGGTCATTATGAGTACTGCGTCATGCCATACGGGTTGAAGAATGCTCTAGCCGTTTTTCAATCTTTCGTAGATGAGATTCTCCGAGACCTGCTCGGGCAGGGAGTGGTAGTGTACATTGATGACATCTTGATCTATTCTGCCACACGCGCAGAGCATGTGTCTCTGGTGAGTAAGGTACTTGGGCGACTACTGGAACATGACCTGTATTGCAAGGCGGAGAAATGTGAGTTTTTCAAACAGTCCATTTCCTTCCTGGGGTATCGTATTTCCACCTCCGGGGTGGTGATGGAGGATGATCGCGTTACAGCCGTGCGTAATTGGCCGACTCCGACCACGGTGAAAGAAGTGCAGTGGTTTTTAGGGTTTGCCAATTACTACCGGAGGTTTATCCGGGGTTTTGGTCAGGTGGCTGCTCCCATCACCTCACTGCTGAAGGGAGGACCGGTGCGCTTGCGTTGGTCAGCAGAGACGGGCAGAGCTTTCAGTCGTCTGAAGGAACTGTTCACCAATGCGCCCGTGTTGGCGCATCCGGACCCCTCTTTAGTGTTCATAGTGGAGGTGGATGCGTCCGAGGCTGGGGTTGGAGCCGTGCTGTCCCAACGCTCGGGCGTGCCATCCAAACTCCGCCCGTGTGCTTTCTTTTCGAGCAAGCTCAGCCCAGCGGAGCGAAACTATGATGTGGGGGACCGGGAGTTGTTAGCTGTAGTCAAGGCTCTGAAGGTGTGGAGACATTGGCTTGAGGGGGCTAAATACCCTTTTCTCATCTGGACTGACCATCGTAATCTCGAGTACATCCGAGCAGCTAAGAGACTAAATCCACACCAGGCTAGATGGGCCATGTTTTTTACTAGGTTCCAGTTTACCCTCACATACCGGCCAGGCTCCCAAAACACTAAAGCTGACGCACTGTCTCGCCTCTATGATACCGAGGAACGGTCAGTAGAGCCAACTCCCATCATTCCACCGGCATGTCTCGTGGAACCGGTGATATGGGAGGTGGACGCTGAGATAGAGAGGGCCTCACGGTCAGAGCCGGCTCCTCCTAACTGTCCAGTTGGGACCAAGTACGTGCCGAGGGTGGTCTGGGACAAGCTGACTAGGTGGGCTCATACTCTTCCCTCCTCGGGTCATCCTGGTATCAAGAGGACAGTGCAGAGTCTGAGAGGGAGATACTGGTGGCCCACACTGGCTAAAGACGTGAGATTTTATGTCTCCTCCTGCTCAGTGTGTGCTCAGAGCAAGGCTCCTCGGCACCTGCCTAGAGGGAAATTACAACCCCTCCCCGTTCCACAATGGCCGTGGACACATTTATCGGTGGATTTTCTTACCGACCTTCCCCCGTCCCAGGGAAGTACTACGATCCTGGTCGTTGTGGATCGGTTTTCTAAGTCCTGTCGTCTCATTCCATTGCCCGGTCTCCCTACGGCCCTGCAGACTGCTGAGGCTTTGTTTACCCATGTCTTCCGGCACTATGGGGTGCCTGAGGATATCGTCTCTGATCGGGGTCCCCAATTCACGTCAAGAGTGTGGAGGGCGTTTATGGAGAGACTGGGGGTCTCGGTTAGCTTAACCTCAGGTTTTCACCCCGAGAGTAATGGGCAGGTGGAGCGCGTTAACCAGGATGTGGGCAGGTTTCTGCGGTCCTATTGTCGGGACCGGCCTGGTGAGTGGGCAAGGTATGTTCTATGGGCCGAACTAGCCCAGAACTCCTTACGCCACTCCTCTACTAACTTGTCTCCTTTTGAGTGTGTGTTAGGTTACCAGCCGGTCCTGGCTCCATGGCATCAGAGTCAGACCGAGGCTCCTGTGGTGGAGGAATGGGTACAGCGCTCCAAGGACACCTGGAAAGCCGTTCAGGACTCATTACGGTTAACAGGAGAATGGCAGAAGAGGAGCGCTGACCAGCACCGCAGTGAGACCCCCGTGTTTGCACCGGGGGACAGGGTCTGGCTCTCGACCCGAAACCTGTCTCTCCGCCTGCCCTGTCGGAAGCTGGGGTCTCAGTGTGTGGGGCCGTTCAAAGTCCTGAGGAGAATAAACGAGGTGTGTTATAGGTTACAACTTCCTAGGTATTACCGTATTAACCCCTCGTTTCATGTGTCTCTCCTTAGGCCGGTGGTGGCTGGTCCCCTGCAAGAAGGTGAGGTGCCTGAGGTCCCTCCGCCCCCTCTGGACATCGAGGGGTCCCCGGCGTATACAGTTTGAGGCATTCTAGATTCGAGACGCCGGGTGGGGGGCCTACAGTACCTCGTGGACTGGGAGGGGTACGGTCCGGAGGAGAGATGCTGGGTTCCGGTGAGGGATATTTTGGACCCTTCCCTCCTGAGAGATTTCCACCGCCTCCACCCGGATCGGCCAGCACCTCGTCCTCCGGGTCGTCCTCCGGGTCGTCCTCGAGGACGGTGGCGGCGCGCTGCGGGAGCCAGGCGTCACTGTTGTTTTCTGTTGTTGGGGGTGGTACTGTCACGACATTCCGCACAGCGGTTGGCTCTCCTGCCCATTCGGGTGGTGCTCGGCGGTCGTCTGTCACCGTCCTATTAGCCACTACCGATCCCTTTTTCGTGTATCTGTTGGTTTTTTAACTGTTGTTTTCTGTTGTTGTATCACCTTGATTAGACGTGACAACTGCTGTACGGTGAGATGGTCAGCTAGCCAGTCTGTAGACATTGCTACAGAGCACAGCTGTACGGTGAGATGGTCAGCTAAACAGTCTGTAGACATTGGTACTGAGCACAGCTGTACGGTGAGATGGTCAGCTAGCCTGTCTGTAGACATTGGTACAGAGCACAGCTGCACGGTGAGATGGTCAGCTTGCCAGTCTGTAGACATTGGTACAGAGCACAGCTGTACGGTGAGATGGTCAGCTAGCCAGTCTGTAGACATTGGTACAGAGCACAGCTGCACGGTGAGATGGTCAGCTAGCCAGTCTGTAGACATTGGTACAGACCACAACAGTACGGTGAGATGGTCAGCTAGCCAGTCTGTAGACATTTGTACAGAGCACAGCTGTACAGTGAAATGGTCAGCTAGCTGGTGTCTTGACTGTCCTGATCAGGTCAGGTTACAGGAGACCACAACCCTACAGATTATCTCTCAACCCCAACAGAGGAGGAGAGATCTAGGGGTCTGAAGATGTGGGGGTTTTATGACCCCTCACGCCCCTGGTAAATCTCAGGCCACAGACAACATTCCTTTGTCCTGTTACTATGGAGAACCAGCCTCAGAACATTAAACATGAAATAAAGGGACTTTGGAACAATGGTTTCCGTCAGCCACAATGGTGGTCATGACGATAGATGGAATATGAAAATGTACGTCATTTTTGTTTTGTTATTAAAGGTTAACAGATGACGTTATTACGAAAACATTGTAACATTAAGAGTTTTCCCAGTATATGTTTGATGTTTATACATTGTACGTTGTGTGGAAAATATCCAAATCAAAGCGAATGTTTTGGTAAAGATGAAAGGTGACATAAGTTGTCTAAAATTGGATTTGAGTAAAATCCAGACCTTGCCTCATAACCAGTTACGCCCAGAGAACTTGCCCTGAAAGCGGTTACGCCCACTTCTGACCTGCGGCTATAAGAGATGTGAGTGAAGAATTAACATATCAGACTAAGTGACCCGAGCTGCAGCCAAGGTCTAAAAATTCAACGAACCCAAAACGCAACACAAGGTTGAAGACAAAGAAATCTTTTCCTACCCAAGCTACTGATGAGTAGCTGTGTCTAAGCGGGTGAATTCAAGCCGGACCACCTGGTCTCCACTCCCTATCGAATCGTGGTATCTACACTGTTTCATTCCTACACTGTGAGCTTTGAGCTACAGAACTGTCGGCCCTCAGAAGAACTCTTCCAGAACAAGGGTGAGGAATCAGACCAAAAGGACACTGACAACGTGAGGATGACCAGAAAGTTGCGCCGGAGAAGTGTGTCATTGAGAAGCCTAAACGACCCACACGGAGCTTCCCATCTGAGACCTCCCACAAGTAATTAGATCATTATATTCTGGACCATAAGAGCGGCAGATCAAGACAAGGCTAGGGTTAGAATAAGGATAGCCGACAAATGCAACCAAATGTATATTTCTCTCATGTTCTTTCTCTTTTTCTCTATCTATTGAAATCCCCATCGTGGGTAACACGCGCCATAGTGTGTTGGCCCGTTAAACTACGTTCTAATCAATAGCCTAGACTGTGTTTTTGTGAATGTGGATCTTTTATCATCATTTTAGCTTTCTAGTAAATATAGAATCCACTAAGATTGGTGTGGTATGAACTCATTGGTGAGACCCGGGTCCGTGCAGATTGGTGTGATACGAACTCATTGGTGAGACCCGGGTCCGTGCAGATTGGTGTGGTATGAACTCATTGGTGAGACCCGGGTCCGTGCAGATTGGTGTGGAACTCATTGGTGAGACCCGGGTCCGTGCAGATTGGTGTAGAACTCATTGGTGAGACCCGGGTCCGTGCAGATTGGTGTGGAAATCATTGGTGAGACCCGGGTCCGTGCAGATTGGCAGAGAACTCATTGGTGAGACCCAGGTCCGTGCAGATTGGTGTGGAACTCATTGGTGAGACCCGGGTCAGTGCAGATTAGTGTGGAACTCATTGGTGAGACCCGGGTCCGTGCAGATTTGCGTGGAACTCATTGGTGAGACCCAGGTCCGTGCAGATTGGTGTGGAACTCATTGGTGAGACCAGGGTCCGTGCAGATTGGTGTGGAACTCATTGGTGAGACCAGGGTCCGTGCAGATTGGTGTGGAACTCATTGGTGAGACCCGGGTCCGTGCAGATTGGCGTGGAACTCATTGGTGAGACCCGGGTCCGTGCAGAATGGTGTGGTACAAACTCATTGGTGAGACCCGGGTCCGTGCAGATTGGTGTGGTACGAACTCATTGGTGAGACCCGGGTTCGTGCAGATTGGTGTGGAACTCATTGGTGAGACCCGGGTCAGTGCAGATTAGTGTGGAACTCATTGGTGAGACCCGGGTCCGTGCAGATTGGTGTGGAACTCATTGGTGAGACCCAGGTCCGTGCAGATTGGTGTGGAACTCATTGGTGAGACCAGGGTCCGTGCAGATTGGTGTGGAACTCATTGGTGAGACCAGGGTCCGTGCAGATTGGTGTGGAACTCATTGGTGAGACCCGGGTCCGTGCAGATTGGCGTGGAACTCATTGGTGAGACCCGGGTCCGTGCAGAATGGTGTGGTACAAACTCATTGGTGAGACCCGGGTCCGTGCAGATTGGTGTGGTACGAACTCATTGGTGAGACCCGGGTTCGTGCAGATTGGTGTGGAACTCATTGGTGAGACCCGGGTCCATGCAGATTGGTGTGGAACTCATTGGTGAGACCCGGGTCCGTGCAGATTGGTGTGGAACTCATTGGTGAGACCCGGGTCCGTGCAGATTGGTGTGGAACTCATTGGTGAGACCCAGGTCCGTGCAGATTGGTGTGGAACTCATTGGTGAGACCCGGGTCCGTGCAGATTGGCGTGGAACTCATTGGTGAGACCCGGGTCCGTGCAGATTGGCAGAGAACTCATTGGTGAGACCCAGGTCCGTGCAGATTGGTGTGGAACTCATTGGTGAGACCCGGGTCAGTGCAGATTAGTGTGGAACTCATTGGTGAGACCCGGGTCTGTGCAGATTGGCGTGGAACTCATTGGTGAGACCCAGATCCGTGCAGATTGGTGTGGAACTCATTGGTGAGACCCAGGTCCGTGCAGATTCGTGTGGAACTCATTGGTGAGACCAGGGTCCATGCAGATTGGTGTGGAACTCATTGGTGAGACCCGGGTTCATGCAGATTGGCGTGGAACTCATTGGTGAGACCCAGGTCCGTGCAGATTGGTGTGCAACTCATTGGAGAGACCCAGGTTCGTGCAGATTGGTGTGGAACTCATTGGTGAAACCCAGGTCCGTGCAGATTGGTGTGGAACTCATTGGTTAGACCCGGATCCGTGCAGATTTGTGTGGAACTCATTGGTGAGACCCGGGTCCGTGCAGATTGGCGTGGAACTCATTGGTGAGACCCAGATCCGTGCAGATTGGTGTAGAACTCATTGGTGAGACCCAGGTCCGTGCAGATTGGTGTGGAACTCATTGGTGAGACCCGGGTCCGTGCAGATTGGTGTGGAACTCATTGGTGAGACCCAGGTCCGTGCAGATTGGTGTGGAACTCATTGGTGAGACCAGGGTCCGTGCAGATTGGTGTGGAACTCATTGGTGAGACCAGGGTCCGTGCAGATTGGTGTGGAACTCATTGGTGAGACCCGGGTCCGTGCAGATTGGCGTGGAACTCATTGGTGAGACCCGGGTCCGTGCAGAATGGTGTGGTACAAACTCATTGGTGAGACCCGGGTCCGTGCAGATTGGTGTGGTACGAACTCATTGGTGAGACCCGGGTTCGTGCAGATTGGTGTGGAACTCATTGGTGAGACCCGGGTCCATGCAGATTGGTGTGGAACTCATTGGTGAGACCCGGGTCCGTGCAGATTGGTGTGGAACTCATTGGTGAGACCCGGGTCCGTGCAGATTGGTGTGGAACTCATTGGTGAGACCCAGGTCCGTGCAGATTGGTGTGGAACTCATTGGTGAGACCCGGGTCCGTGCAGATTGGCGTGGAACTCATTGGTGAGACCCGGGTCCTGGTGTGAAGCACAGTGCAGATTGGCAGAGAACTCATTGGTGAGACCCAGGTCCGTGCAGATTGGTGTGGAACTCATTGGTGAGACCCGGTCAGTGCAGATTAGTGTGGAACTCATTGGTGAGACCCGGGTCTGTGCAGATTGGCGTGGAACTCATTGGTGAGACCCAGATCCGTGCAGATTGGTGTGGAACTCATTGGTGAGACCCAGGTCCGTGCAGATTCGTGTGGAACTCATTGGTGAGACCAGGGTCCATGCAGATTGGTGTGGAACTCATTGGTGAGACCCGGGTTCATGCAGATTGGCGTGGAACTCATTGGTGAGACCCAGGTCCGTGCAGATTGGTGTGCAACTCATTGGAGAGACCCAGGTTCGTGCAGATTGGTGTGGAACTCATTGGTGAAACCCAGGTCCGTGCAGATTGGTGTGGAACTCATTGGTTAGACCCGGATCCGTGCAGATTTGTGTGGAACTCATTGGTGAGACCCGGGTCCGTGCAGATTGGCGTGGAACTCATTGGTGAGACCCAGATCCGTGCAGATTGGTGTAGAACTCATTGGTGAGACCCAGGTCCGTGCAGATTGGTGTGGAACTCATTGGTGAGACCAGGGTCCGTGCAGATTGGCGTGGAACTCATTGGTGAGACCCGGGTCCGTGCAGATTGGTGTGGTACAAACTCATTGGTGAGACCCGGGTCCGTGCAGATTGGTGTGGAACTCATTGGTGAGACCCAGGTCCGTGCAGATTGGTGTGGAACTCATTGGTGAGACCAGGGTCCGTGCAGATTGGCGTGGAACTCATTGGTGAGACCCGGGTCCGTGCAGATTGGCGTGGAACTCATTGGTGAGACCCGGATCCGTGCAGATTGGTGTGGTACAAACTCATTGGTGAGACCCGGGTCCGTGCAGATTTGTGTGGAACTCATTGGTGAGACCCAGGTCCGTGCAGATTGGTGTGGAACTCATTGGTGAGACCCGGGTCCGTGCAGATTGGTGTGGAACTCATTGGTGAGACCCAGGTCCGTGCAGATTGGTGTGGAACTCATTGGTGAGACCCAGGTCCGTGCAGATTGGCGTGGAACTCATTGGTGAGACCCGGGTCCATGCAGATTGGTGTGGTACAAACTCATTGGTGAGACCCAGGTCCGTGCAGATTGGTGTGGTACAAACTCATTGGTGAGACCCGGGTCCGTGCAGATTGTGTGGAACTCATTGGTGAGACCCGGGTCCGTGCAGATTGGTGTGGAACTCATTGGTGAGACCCGGGTCCGTGCAGATTGGTGTGGAACTCATTGGTGAGACCCGGGTCCGTCCAGATTGGTGTGGAACTCATTGGTGAGACCCGGGTCCGTGCAGATTGGTGTGGAACTCATTGGTGAGACCCGGGTCCGTGCAGATTGGTGTGGAACTCATTGGTGAGACCCAGGTCCGTGCAGATTGGTGTGGAACTCATTGGTGAGACCCGGGTCCGTGCAGCTCCCAGATTATGCGACGTTCAGAACGAGACTGTCGAGGTAACTGGTTAATTAGCAACTGTTGTAAAATCGATATTCTGATGTTCTTTGAGTTCATTAGAAAGCTTTAATCATTCGATGAACAACAGTCGTCACATTAACTAATACAACGTCACGACACCGATTTGTAGACAGAGGTAATGAACACAGCTGGTACTGTATCTGCAGGGGGTTAAACATAGACACTGCTATAATTAATATACTACACAGTACTGATGCTAGTCTGGCATTTCCCCTCGGAGCTCATAGACTATAGACAGATTACGTTCATCTGTGTTTAAATCCTTGATTTTTGGAATTACATGGAAAAACCTCTTCACGCTGCTTAAAATGTAGCAAATAGTAATATTTACCTCTGGATATATACACACTGATACTGTACAAAACAATACTACAACAGGCCAGGGTAGATTACATCAGGACATTAGTGTCTGTTGTGGTATAGGGTCTGGTGTGGTATAGGGTCTGGTGTGGTATAGTGTCTGGTGTGGTATAGGGTCGGGTGGTAGTGTCTGGTGTGGTATAGTGTCTGGTGTGGTAGTGTCTGGTGTGGTATAGGGTCTGGTGTGGTATAGGGTCTGGTGTGGTAGTGTCTGGTGTGGTAGTGTCTGGTGTGGTATAGTGTCTGGTGTGGTATAGGATCTGGTGTGGTATAGGGTCTGGTGTGGTAGTGTCTGGTGTGGTATATGGTCTGGTGTGGTAGTGTCTGGTGTGGTATAGGGTCTGGTGTGGTATAGTGTCTGGTGTGGTATAGGGCCTGGTGTGGTAGTGTCTGGTGTGGTAGTGTCTAGTGTGGTATAGGGTCTGGTGTGGTAGTGTCTGGTGTGGTATAGGGTCTGGTGTGGTAGTGTCTGGTGTGGTATAGTGTCTGGTGTGGTATAGTGTCTGGTGTGGTATAGTGTCTGGTGCGGTATAGGGTCTGGTGTGGTAGTGTCTGGTGTGGTATAGGGTCTGGTGTGGTAGTGTCTGGTGTGGTATAGGGTCTGGTGTGGTATAGGGTCTGGTGCGGTATAGTGTCTGGTGTGGTATAGTGTCTGGTGTGGTATAGGGTCTGGTGTGGTATAGGGTCTGGTGTGGTAGTGTCTGGTGTGGTATAGGGTCTGGTGTGGTAGTGTCTGGTGTGGTATAGGGTCTAGTGTGGTATAGGGTCTGGTGTGGTATAGTGTCTGGTGTGGTATAGTGTCTGGTGTGGTATAGTGTCTGGTGTGGTATAGGGTATGGTGTGGTATAGGGTCTGGTGTGGTATAGGGTCTGGTGTGGTATAGGGTCTGGTGTGGTATAGGGTCTGGTGTGGTATAGTGTCTGGTGTGGTATAGTGTCTGGTGTGGTATAGGGTCTGGTGTGGTATAGTGTCTGGTGTGGTATATGGTCTGGTGTGGTAGTGTCTGGTGTGGTATAGTGTCTGGTGTGGTATAGGGTCTGGTGTGGTAGTGTCTGGTATGGTAGTGTCTGGTGTGGTATAGTGTCTGGTGTGGTATAGGGTCTGGTGTGGTATAGTGTCTGGTGTGGTAGTGTCTGGTGTGGTAGTGTCTGGTGTGGTATAGGGTCTGGTGTGGTATAGTGTCTGGTGTGGTATAGTGTCTGGTGTGGTAGTGTCTGGTGTGGTAGTGTCTGGTGTGGTATAGGGTCTGGTGTGGTATAGTGTCTGGTGTGGTATAGTGTCTGGTGTGGTATAGTTTCTGGTGTGGTATAGGGTCTGGTGTGGTATAGGGTCTGGTGTGGTATAGTGTCTTGTGTGGTAGTGTCTGGTGTGGAATAGGGTCTGGTGTGGAATAGGGTCTGGTGTGGTAGTGTCTGGTGTGGTAGTGTCTGGTGTGGTATAGTGTCTGGTGTGGTATAGGGTCTGGTGTGGTATAGGGTCTGGTGTGGTGTGGTAGTGTCTGGTGTGGTAGTGTCTGGTGTGGTATAGGGTCTGGTGTGGAATAGTGTCTGGTGTGGTATAGGGTCTGGTGTGGTAGTGTCTGGTGTGGTATAGGGTCTGGTGTGGTATAGGGTCTGGTGTGGTAGTGTCTGGTGTGGTATAGGGTCTGGTGTGGTATAGTGTCTGGTGTGGTATAGTGTCTGGTGTGGTATAGTGTCTGGTGTGGTAGTGTCTGGTGTGGTATAGTGTCTGGTGTGGAAGTGTCTGGTGTGGTAGTGTCTGGTGTGGTATAGGGTCTGGTGTGGTGTAGTGTCTGGTGTGGTAGTGTCTGGTGTGGTATAGTGTCTGGTGTGGTATAGGGTCTGGTGTGGTATAGGGTCTGGTGTGGTATAGTTTCTGGTGTGGTATAGTGTCTGGTGTGGTATAGGGTCTGGTGTGGTATAGGGTCTGGTGTGGTGTGGTAGTGTCTGGTGTGGTATAGTTTCTGATGTGGTATAGTGTCTGGTGTGGTATAGTGTCTGGTGTGGTATAGGGTCTGGTGTGGTATAGTGTCTGGTGTGGTATATGGTCTGGTGTGGTAGTGTCTGGTGTGGTATAGTGTCTGGTGTGGTATAGGGTCTGGTGTGGTAGTGTCTGGTATGGTAGTGTCTGGTGTGGTATAGTGTCTGGTGTGGTATAGGGTCTGGTGTGGTATAGTGTCTGGTGTGGTAGTGTCTGGTGTGGTAGTGTCTGGTGTGGTATAGGGTCTGGTGTGGTATAGTGTCTGGTGTGGTATAGTGTCTGGTGTGGTAGTGTCTGGTGTGGTAGTGTCTGGTGTGGTATAGGGTCTGGTGTGGTATAGTGTCTGGTGTGGTATAGTGTCTGGTGTGGTATAGTTTCTGGTGTGGTATAGGGTCTGGTGTGGTATAGGGTCTGGTGTGGTATAGTGTCTTGTGTGGTAGTGTCTGGTGTGGAATAGGGTCTGGTGTGGAATAGGGTCTGGTGTGGTAGTGTCTGGTGTGGTAGTGTCTGGTGTGGTATAGTGTCTGGTGTGGTATAGGGTCTGGTGTGGTATAGGGTCTGGTGTGGTGTGGTAGTGTCTGTGTGTGGTAGTGTCTGGTGTGGTATAGGGTCTGGTGTGGTATAGTGTCTGGTGTGGTATAGGGTCTGGTGTGGTAGTGTCTGGTGTGGTATAGGGTCTGGTGTGGTATAGGGTCTGGTGTGGTAGTGTCTGGTGTGGTATAGGGTCTGGTGTGGTATAGTGTCTGGTGTGGTATAGTGTCTGGTGTGGTATAGTGTCTGGTGTGGTAGTGTCTGGTGTGGTATAGTGTCTGGTGTGGAAGTGTCTGGTGTGGTAGTGTCTGGTGTGGTATAGGGTCTGGTGTGGTGTAGTGTCTGGTGTGGTAGTGTCTGGTGTGGTATAGTGTCTGGTGTGGTATAGGGTCTGGTGTGGTATAGGGTCTGGTGTGGTATAGTTTCTGGTGTGGTATAGTGTCTGGTGTGGTATAGGGTCTGGTGTGGTATAGGGTCTGGTGTGGTGTGGTAGTGTCTGGTGTGGTATAGTTTCTGATGTGGTATAGGGTCTGGTGTGGTATAGTGTCTTGTGTGGTAGTGTCTGGTGTGGTATAGTGTCTGGTGTGGAATAGGGTCTGGTGTGGTATAGGGTCTGGTGTGTGGTAGTGTCTGGTGTGGTAGTGTCTGGTGTGGTATAGGGTCTGGTGTGGTATAGTGTCTGGTGTGGTATAGGGTCTGGTGTGGTAGTGTCTGGTGTGGTATAGGGTCTGGTGTGGTATAGGGTCTGGTGTGGTAGTGTCTGGTGTGGTATAGGGTCTGGTGTGGTATAGGGTCTGGTGTGGTATAGTGTCTGGTGTGGTATAGTGTCTGGTGTGGTATAGTTTCTGGTGTGGTATAGGGTCTGGTGTGGTACTGTCATGTCTTGTTATGTCTGTTCCTGTCCTTTCTCTTCACTCTGTCTCTCTCTGCTGGTCTTTTTAGGTTACCTTCTCTGTCTCTCATTCTTCAGCTGTTCTACATCTCCCCTAACTAGCTCATTCACTCTTTCTCACCTGTTCTCTCTTCCCCCTCTGATTAGGTCTCTATTTCTCTCTCTGTTCCTGCTACTTTCAGTGTCTGATTCTTGTTTGTGTTTTTGATGCCAGAAGCAAGCTGTCGTCTCGTTTGCTTCCACCTTGTCCTATCCTGTCGGAGTCTGCCTGGCAGGTGCATCCTGCACTATACTACGTTCTTTTTGTTCCATTGTCAACGTTGGAAGAGGATTTATGCCATTCCTGTTTTTCATTAAAGAACTCTGTTTTCTGTTAAAACCGCTTTTGGGTCTTCACTCAAGTACATAACAGAAGAATCAGACCAAGAATGGACCCAGCGGCTCCGGACCCTTTTCACTCCGCCGTCGAGATCCAGGGAGCGATGCTAGGCAGACACGAGGAGGAATTGTCTGCTGCTCGACATGCCGTTGAGACCCTGGCCGTCCAAGTCTCCGACCTCACAAGACAGGTTCACCAACTCCACCTCGATCCACCGCCCACTTCCAGGGTTTCCGAGTCTCCGGAGCCCAGGATCAACAACCCGCCCTGTTACTCTGGGGAGCCCACTGAGTGCCGCTCATTCCTCACTCAGTGTGATGTGGTGTTCTCTCTCCAGCCCAACACTTACTCCAGGAGCGCAGCCCGCATCGCCTACGCCATTTCTCTCCTTACCGGACGGGCGCGTGAGTGGGGCACGGCAATCTGGGAGGCGAGGGCTGAGTGTATTAACCAGTTTCAGGACTTTAAGGAGGAGATGATACGGGTCTTTGACCGTTCTGTTTTTGGGGAGGAGGCTTCCAGGGCCCTGTCTTCCCTATGTCAGGGGAATCGATCCATAACGGATTATTCTATTGAGTTTCGCACTCTCGCTGCCTCTAGTGACTGGAACGAGCCGGCTTTGCTCGCTCATTTTCTGGAGGGTCTCCTCGTCGAGGTTAAGGATGAGATCCTCTCCCGGGAGGTTCCTTCCAGTCTGGACTCCTTAATAGCCCTCGCTATTCGCATAGAGCGACGGTTTGATCTTCGTCGCCGAGCTCGTGGAAAGGAGCTCGCGTTCTCCGTTGCTCCCCTCTCCACATCACTGCCACCTGCCGCATCACTGCCACCTCCTCCGCCGGCTCGGATGCTGAGCCTATGCAGCTGGGGGGTATCCGCATCTCGGCCAAGGAGAAGGAACGGAGAATCACCAATCGCCTGTCTCTACTGCGGTTCCGCTGGTCATTTTGTCACCTCATGTCCAGTAAAAGCCAGAGCTCATCAGTAAGGGGAGGGCTACTGGTGAGCGCAACTACTCAGGCCTCTCCTTCTGGATCACGCACTACCTTTCCGGTCCATCTCCGCTGGCCCGGTTCATCTGCTTCCTGCAGTGCCTTGATAGACTCTGGGGCGGAGGGCTGTTTTATGGACGAGACCTGGGCTCGGGAACATGACATTCCTCTCAGACAGTTAGGGGAGCCCACGGCCTTGTTCGCTTTAGATGGTAGTTCTTCCCCAAGATTCAGCGTGAGACGCTGCCTTTAACCCTCACTGTCTCTGGTAATCATAGCGAAACCATTTCTTTTTTAATTTTTCGTTCACCTTTACACCTGTTGTTTTGGGTCATCCCTGGCTAGTGCGCCATAACCCTTCTATTAATTGGTCTAGTAATACTATCCTATCCTGGAATGTTTCTTGTCATGTGACCTGTTTAATGTCTGCTATCCCTCCTGTTTCCTCTGTCTCTTCTTCACAGGAGGAGCCTGGCGATTTGACAGGGGTGCCGGAGGAGTATCACGATCTGCGCACGGTGTTCAGTCGTTCCAAGGCCACTCTCTCCCTCCACACCGGTCGTATGACTGTAGTATTGATCTCCTTCCGGGAACTACTCCCCCCGGGGTAGATTATACTCTCTGTCGGCTCCCGAACGTAAGGCTCTCGAGGATTATTTGTCGGTTTCGCCGACGCCGGTACCATAGTCTCCTCCTCCTCTCCCGCCGGAGCGGGGTTTTTTTTTGTTCAGAAGAAGGACGGGTCCCTGCGCCCATGCGTGATTATCGAGGGCTGAATGACATAACAGTTAAGAATCGTTATCCGCTTCCTCTTATGTCTTCAGCCTTCGAGATCCTGCAGGGAGCCAGGTTTTTCACCAAATTGGACCTTCGTAACGCCTACCATCTCGTGCGCATCAGGGAGGGGGACGAGTGGAAGACGGCGTTTAACACTCCGTTAGGGCACTTTGAATACCGGGTTCTTCCTTTCGGCCTCGTTAACGCTCCAGCTGTCTTTCAGGCACTAGTTAACGACGTCCTGAGAGACATGCTGAACATTTTTGTTTTCGTTTACATGGACGATATCCTGATTTTTTCACCGTCTCTCTCGATTCATGTTCAGCACGTGCGACGCGTCCTCCAGCGCCTTTTGGAGAACTGTCTTTATGTGAAGGCTGAGAAGTGCACTTTTCATGCCGCTCTGTCCCTTTCTCGGTTCCGTTATTTCCGCTGAGGGCATTAAGATGGATCCCGCTAAGGTCCAGGCTGTCATTGATTGGCCCGCTCCTAAGTCACGCGTCGAGCTGCAGCGCTTTCTGGGCTTCGCTAATTTCTATCGTCGTTTCATCCGTATTTCGGGTCAGGTGGCAGCTCCCCTCACAGCCCTTACTTCTGTTAAGACGTGCTTTAAGTGGTCCGTTTCCGCCCAGGGAGCTTTTGATCTTCTTAAGAATCGTTTTACATCCGCACCTATTCTTGTTACACCTGACATCTCTAGTCAGTTTGTTGTTGAGGTTGACGCGTCAGAGGTGGGCGTGGGAGCCATTCTTTCTCAGCGCTCTCTCTGACGGCAAGGTCCATCCTTGCGCGTTTTTCTTTCATCGCTTATCGCCGTCAGAACGTAACTATGATGTTGGTAACGTTGGAACTGCTCGCCATCCGCTTAGCCCTAGGCGAATGGCGACAGTGGTTGAGGGGGCGACCGTTCCTTTGTCGTTTGGACTGACCATAGGAACCTTGAGTACATCCGTTCAGCCAAACGACTTAATGCGCGTCAGGCTCGTTGGGCTCTGTTTTTCGCTCGTTTCGAGTTTGTTATTTCTTATCGTCCGGGCTCAAAAACACCAAGCCTGATGCTTTATCTCGTCTCTTCAGTTCTTCTGAGGTCTCCACCGACCCCGAGGGGATTCTCCCTGAAGGGCGTGTTGTCGGGTTGACTGTCTGGGGAATTGAGAGGCAGGTAAAGCAAGCACTCGCTCACACTCCGTCGCCGCGAGCTTGTCCTAGAACCTTCTGTTCGTTCCCGTTCCTACTCGTCCGGCCGTTCTTCAGTGGGCCCACTCTGCCAAGTTAGCCGGCCACCCCGGCGTTCGGGGTACGCCGCTTCCATTCGCCAGCGTTTCTGGTGGCCCACTCGGGAACGTGACGCGCGTCGATTTGTCGCCGCTTGTTCGGTCTGCGCGCAGACTAAATCTGGGAACTCTCCTCCTGCCGGCCGTCTCAGACCGCTTCCCATTCCCTCTCGACCGTGGTCTCACATCGCTTTAGATTTCATCACCGGACTGCCTTCATCAGCGGGGAAGACAGTTATTCTTACGGTTGTCGATAGATTCTCTAAGGCGGCTCATTTCATTCCTCTCGCTAAGCTCCCTTCTGCTAAGGAGACGGCTCAGATCATTATCGAGAATGTTTTCCGAATTCATGGCCTTCCGTCTGACGTCGTTTCCGACAGAGGCCCGCAGTTCACGTCTCAATTTTGGAGGGAGTTTTGCCGTTTGATTGGGGCTTCCGTCAGTCTCTCGTCCGGCTTTCATCCCCAGTCTAACGGTCAAGCCGAACGGGCCAATCAGACTGTTGGTCGCATTTTACGCAGTCTTTCTTTTCGTAACCCTGCATCTTGGTCAGAACAGCTCCTGGGCAGAGTACGCCCACAACTCGCTTCCCTCGTCTGCTACCGGTCTATCTCCTTTTCAGAGTAGCCTCGGGTACCAGCCTCCGCTGTTCTCATCTCAGCTCGCCGAGTCCTGCGTCCCCTCCGCTCAGGCTTTTGTCCAGCGTTGCGCAGCGCACCTGGAAGGGGGTCAGGTCGGCACTTTGCCGTAATAGGGCGCAGACTGTGAGGGCCGCTAACAAGCGTAGGACCAAGAGTCCTAGATATTGTTGCGGTCAGAGAGTATGGCTCTCCACTCAGAACCTTCCCTTAAGACAGCTTCTCGCAAGTTGGCCCCGCGGTTCATTGGTCCGTTCCGTATTTCCCAGGTCATTAATCCTGTCGCAGTGCGACTTCTTCTCCCGCGCTTATCTTCGTCGCGTTCACCCGGTCTTCCATGTCTCCTGTGTTAAGCCCGTTCTTCGCGCCCCGTCCCTCCCCCATCCTTGTCGAGGGCGCACCCATCTACAGGGTTCGTAAGATTTTGGACATGCGCCCTCGGGGCCGTGGGTCATCAGTACCTAGTGGATTGGGAGGGGTACGGTCCTGAGGAGAGGAGTTGGGTTCCCTCTCGGGACGTGCTGGACCGTTCGCTGATCGATGATTTCCTCCGTTGCCGCCAGGTTTCCTCCTCGAGTGCGCCAGGAGGCGCTCGGTGAGTGGGGGGTACTGTCATGTCTTGTTATGTCTGTTCCTGTCCTTTCTCTTCACTCTGTCTCTCTGCTGGTCTTTTTAGGTTACCTTCTCTGTCTCTCATTCTTCAGCTGTTCTACATCTCCCCTAACTAGCTCATTCACTCTTTCTCACCTGTTCTCTCTTCCCCTCTGATTAGGTCTCTATTTCTCTCTCTGTTCCTGCTACTTTCAGTGTCTGATTCTTGTTTGTGTTTTTGATGCCAGAAGCAAGCTGTCGTCTCGTTTGCTTCCACCTTGTCCTATCCTGTCGGAGTCTGCCTGGCAGGTGCATCCTGCACTATACTACGTTCTTTTTGTTCCATTGTCAACGTTGGAAGAGGATTTATGCCATTCCTGTTTTTCATTAAAGAACTCTGTTTTCTGTTAAAACCGCTTTTGGGTCTTCACTCAAGTACATAACAGGTATAGTGTCTTGTGTGGTAGTGTCTGGTGTGGTATAGTGTCTGGTGTGGAATAGGGTCTGGTGTGGTAGTGTCTGGTGTGGTAGTGTCTGGTGTGGTATAGTGTCTGGTGTGGTATAGGGTCTGGTGTGGTATAGGGTCTGGTGTGGTGTGGTAGTGTCTGGTGTGGTAGTGTCTGGTGTGGTATAGGGTCTGGTGTGGTATAGTGTCTGGTATGGTATAGGGTCTGGTGTGGTAGTGTCTGGTGTGGTATAGGGTCTGGTGTGGTATAGGGTCTGGTGTGGTAGTGTCTGGTGTGGTATAGGGTCTGGTGTGGTATAGTGTCTGGTGTGGTATAGTGTCTGGTGTGGTAGTGTCTGGTGTGGTATAGTGTCTGGTGTGGTAGTGTCTGGTGTGGTAGTGTCTGGTGTGGTATAGGGTCTGGTGTGGTGTAGTGTCTGGTGTGGTAGTGTCTGGTGTGGTATAGTGTCTGGTGTGGTATAGGGTCTGGTGTGGTAGTGTCTGGTGTGGTAGTGTCTGGTGTGGTAGTGTCTGGTGTGGTATAGTGTCTGGTGTGGTATAGGGTCTGGTGTGGTATAGGGTCTGGTGTGGTATAGGGTCTAGTGTGGTATATGGTCTGGTGTGGTAGTGTCTGGTGTGGTATAGGGTCTGGTGTGGTAGTGTCTGGTGTGGTATAGGGTCTGGTGTGGTATAGGGTCTGGTGTGGTATAGGGTCTGGTGTGGTATAGGGTCTGGTGTGGTATAGTGTCTGGTGTGGTATAGGGTCTGGTGTGGTATAGTGTCTGGTGTGGTATAGTGTCTGGTGTGGTATAGGGTCTGGTGGTATAGTGTCTGTGTGGTAGTGTCTGGTGTGGTAGTGTCTGGTGTGGTAGTGTCTGGTGTGGTATAGGGTCTGGTGTGGTAGTGTCTGGTGTGGTATAGGGTCTGGTGTGGTATAGGGTCTGGTGTGGTAGTGTCTGGTGTGGTAGTGTCTGGTGTGGTATAGGGTCTGGTGTGGTATAGGGTCTGGTGTGGTATAGGGTCTGGTGTGGTATATGGTCTGGTGTGGTAGTGTCTGGTGTGGTATAGGGTCTGGTGTGGTAGTGTCTGGTGTGGTATAGGGTCTGGTGTGGAATAGGGTCTGGTGTGGTATAGGGTCTGGTGTGGTATAGGGTCTGGTGTGGTATAGTGTCTGGTGTGGTATAGGGTCTGGTGTGGTATAGTGTCTGGTGTGGTATAGTGTCTGGTGTGGTATAGGGTCTGGTGGTATAGTGTCTGGTGTGGTAGTGTCTGGTGTGGTAGTGTCTGGTGTGGTAGTGTCTGGTGTGGTATAGGGTCTGGTGTGGTAGTGTCTGGTGTGGTATAGGGTCTGGTGTGGTATAGGGTCTGGTGTGGTAGTGTCTGGTGTGGTAGTGTCTGGTGTGGTAGTGTCTGGTGAAATATAGTGTCTGGTGTGGTATAGGGTCTGGTGTGGTATAGGGTCTGGTGTGGTAGTGTCTGGTGTGGTATATGGTCTGGTGTGGTAGTGTCTGGTGTGGTATAGGGTCTGGTGTGGTAGTGTCTGGTGTGGTAGTGTCTAGTGTGGTAAAGGGTCTGGTGTGGTATAGGGTCTGGTGCGCTAGTGTCTGGTGTGGTATTGTGTCTGGTGTGGTATAGTGTCTGGTGTGGTATAGGGTCTGGTGTGGTAGTGTCTGGTGTGGTATAGGGTCTAGTGTGGTATAGGGTCTGGTGTGGTATAGGGTCTGGTGTGGTATAGGGTCTGGTGTGGTATAGGGTCTGGTGTGGTATAGGGTCTGGTGTGGTATAAGGTCTGGTGTGGTATAGGGTCTGGTGTGGTATAGGGTCTGGTGTGGTATAGTGTCTGGTGTGGTATAGGGTCTGGTGTGGTATAGTGTCTGGTGTGGTATATGGTCTGGTGTGGTAGTGTCTGGTGTGGTATAGTGTCTGGTGTGGTGTAGGGTCTGGTGTGGTATAGTGTCTGGTGTGGTAGTGTCTGGTGTGGTATAGTGTCTGGTGTGGTATAGGGTCTGGTGTGGTATAGTGTCTGGTGTGGTATAGTGTCTGGTGTGGTATAGGGTCTGGTGTGGTATAGGGTCTGGTGTGGTATAGTGTCTGGTGTGGTAGTGTCTGGTGTGGTAGTGTCTGGTGTGGTACTGTCTGGTGTGGTATAGGGTCTGGTGTGGTAGTGTCTGGTGTGGTATATGGTCTGGTGTGGTAGTGTCTGGTGTGGTATAGGGTCTGGTGTAGTATAGTCTCTGGTGTGGTATAGGGTCTGGTGTGGTATAGTGTCTGGTGTGGTAGTGTGTGGTATAGTGTCTGGTGTGGTATAGGGTCTGGTGTGGTATAGGGTCTGGTGTGGTATAGTGTCTGGTGTGGTATAGGGTCTGGTGTGGTATAGTGTCTGGTGTGGTATAGTGTCTGGTGTGGTATACGGTCTGGTGTGGTATAGTGTCTGGTGTGGTATAGTGTCTGGTGTGGTATAGGGTCTGGTGGTATAGGGTCTGTGTGGTATAGGGTCTGGTCTGGTGTGGTAGTGTCTGGTGTGGTAGTGTCTGGTGTGGTATAGGGTCTGGTGTGGTATAGTGTCTGGTGTGGTATAGGGTCTGGTGTGGTAGTGTCTGGTGTGGTATAGGGTCTGGTGTGGTATAGGGTTTGGTGTGGTAGTGTCTGTGTGGTATAGGGTCTGGTGTGGTATAGGGTCTGGTGTGGTATAGTGTCTGGTGTGGTATAGTTTCTGGTGTGGTATAGGGTCTGGTGTGGTATAGTGTCTTGTGTGGTAGTGTCTGGTGTGGTATAGTGTCTGGTGTGGAATAGGGTCTGGTGTGGTAGTGTCTGGTGTGGTAGTGTCTGGTGGGGTATAGTGTCTGGTGTGGTATAGGGTCTGGTGTGGTATAGGGTCTGGTGTGGTGTGGTAGTGTCTGGTGTGGTAGTGTCTGGTGTGGTATAGGGTCTGGTGTGGTATAGTGTCTGGTGTGGTATAGGGTCTGGTGTGGTAGTGTCTGGTGTGGTAGTGTCTGGTGTGGTATAGGGTCTGGTGTGGTAGTGTCTGGTGTGGTAGTGTCTGGTGTGGTATAGTGTCTGGTGTGGTAGTGTCTGGTGTGGTAGTGTCTGGTGTGGTATAGGGTCTGGTGTGGTGTAGTGTCTGGTGTGGTAGTGTCTGGTGTGGTATAGTGTCTGGTGTGGTATAGGGTCTGGTGTGGTAGTGTCTGGTGTGGTAGTGTCTGGTGTGGTATAGTGTCTGGTGTGGTATAGGGTCTGGTGTGGTATAGGGTCTGGTGTGGTATAGGGTCCTGGTGTGGTAGTGTCTGGTGTGGTATATGGTCTGGTGTGGTAGTGTCTGGTGTGGTATAGGGTCTGGTGTGGTAGTGTCTGGTGTGGTAGTGTCTGGTGTGGTATAGTGTCTGGTGTGGTATAGGGTCTGGTGTGGTATATGGTCTGGTGTGGTAGTGTCTGGTGTGGTATATGGTCTGGTGTGGTAGTGTCTGGTGTGGTATAGGGTCTGGTGTGGTATAGGGTCTGGTGTGGTATAGGGTCTGGTGTGGTAGTGTCTGGTGTGGTATATGGTCTGGTGTGGTAGTGTCTGGTGTGGTATAGGGTCTGGTGTGGTATAGTGTCTGGTGTGGTATATGGTCTGGTGTGGTAGTGTCTGGTGTGGTATAGGGTCTGGTGTGGTAGTGTCTGGTGTGGTATAGTGTCTGGTGTGGTAGTGTCTGGTGTGGTATAGTGTCTGGTGTGGTATAGTGTCTTGTGTGGTAGTGTCTGGTGTGGTATAGGGTCTGGTGTGGTATAGTGTCTGGTGTGGTATAGTGTCTGGTGTGGTATAGTGTCTGGTGTGGTATAGGGTCTGGTGTGGTATAGGGTCTGGTGTGGTATAGTGTCTGGTGTGGTAGTGTCTGGTGTGGTATAGTGTCTGGTGTGGTATAGTGTCTGGTGTGGTATAGGGTCTGGTGTGGTAGTGTCTGGTGTGGTATATGGTCTGGTGTGGTAGTGTCTGGTGTGGTATAGGGTCTGGTGTGGTAGTGTCTGGTGTGGTATAGGGTCTGGTGTGGTAGTGTCTGGTGTGGTAGTGTCTGGTGTGGTATAGTGTCTGGTGTGGTATAGGGTCTGGTGTGGTATATGGTCTGGTGTGGTAGTGTCTGGTGTGGTATATGGTCTGGTGTGGTAGTGTCTGGTGTGGTATAGGGTCTGGTGTGGTATAGGGTCTGGTGTGGTATAGGGTCTGGTGTGGTAGTGTCTGGTGTGGTATATGGTCTGGTGTGGTAGTGTCTGGTGTGGTATAGGGTCTGGTGTGGTATAGTGTCTGGTGTGGTATATGGTCTGGTGTGGTAGTGTCTGGTGTGGTATAGGGTCTGGTGTGGTAGTGTCTGGTGTGGTATAGTGTCTGGTGTGGTAGTGTCTGGTGTGGTATAGTGTCTGGTGTGGTATAGTGTCTGGTGTGGTATAGGGTCTGGTGTGGTATAGTGTCTGGTGTGGTAGTGTCTGGTGTGGTATAGTGTCTGGTGTGGTATAGGGTCTGGTGTGGTATAGTGTCTTGTGTGGTAGTGTCTGGTGTGGTATAGGGTCTGGTGTGGTATAGTGTCTGGTGTGGTATAGTGTCTGGTGTGGTATAGTGTCTGGTGTGGTATAGGGTCTGGTGTGGTATAGGGTCTGGTGTGGTATAGTGTCTGGTGTGGTAGTGTCTGGTGTGGTATAGTGTCTGGTGTGGTATAGTGTCTGGTGTGGTATAGGGTCTGGTGTGGTAGTGTCTGGTGTGGTATATGGTCTGGTGTGGTAGTGTCTGGTGTGGTATAGGGTCTGGTGTGGTATAGTGTCTGGTGTGGTAGTGTCTGGTGTGGTAGTGTCTGGTGTGGTATAGTGTCTGGTGTGGTATAGGGTCTGGTGTGGTATAGGGTCTGGTGTGGTATAGTGTCTTGTGTGGTAGTGTCTGGTGTGGTATTGTGTCTGGTGTGGTATAGGGTCTGGTGTGGTATAGTGTCTGGTGTGGTAGTGTCTGGTGTGGTATAGTGTCTGGTGTGGTATAGGGTCTGGTGTGGTATAGTGTCTTGTGTGGTAGTGTCTGGTGTGGTATAGGGTCTGGTGTGGTATAGTGTCTGGTGTGGTATAGTGTCTGGTGTGGTATAGTGTCTGGTGTGGTATAGTGTCTGGTGTGGTATAGGGTCTGGTGTGGTAGTGTCTGGTGTGGTATAGGGTCTGGTGTGGTGTAGTGTCTTGTGTGGTAGTGTCTGGTGTGGTATAGTGTCTGGTGTGGTATAGTGTCTGGTGTGGTATAGTGTCTGGTGTGGTATAGTGTCTGGTGTGGTAGTGTCTGGTGTGGTAGTGTCTGGTGTGGTAGTGTCTGGTGTGGTATAGGGTCTGGTGTGGTATAGGGTCTGGTGTGGTATAGTGTCTGGTGTGGTATAGTGTCTGGTGTGGTATAGTGTCTGGTGTGGTATAGGGTCTGGTGTGGTATAGGGTCTGGTGTGGTATAGGGTCTGGTGTGGTAGTGTCTGGTGTGGTATAGTGTCTGGTGTGGTATAGGGTCTGGTGTGGTATAGTGTCTGGTGTGGTAATGTCCGGTTGTGGTATAGGGTCTGGTGTGGTATAGTGTCTGGTGTGGTATAGTGTCTGGTGTGGTAGTGTCTGGTGTGGTATAGGGTCTGGTGTGGTATAGTGTCTGGTGTGGTATAGTGTCTGGTGTGGTATAGTGTCTGGTGTGGTATAGTGTCTGGTGTGGTAGTGTCTGGTGTGGTATAGGGTCTGGTGTGGTATAGTGTCTGGTGTGGTATAGTGTCTGGTGTGGTATAGTGTCTGGTGTGGTATAGGGTCTGGTGTGGTATAGGGTCTGGTGTGGTATAGGGTCTGGTGTGGTATAGTGTCTGGTGTGGTAGTGTCTGGTGTGGTATAGTGTCTGGTGTGGTATAGGGTCTGGTGTGGTATAGGGTCTGGTGTGGTATAGTGTCTGGTGTGGTATAGTGTCTGGTGTGGTATAGTGTCTGGTGTGGTATAGTGTCTGGTGTGGTATAGGGTCTGGTGTGGTAGTGTCTGGTGTGGTAGTGTCTGGTGTGGTATAGTGTCTGGTGTGGTATAGTGTCTGGTGTGGTATAGGGTCTGGTGTGGTAGTGTCTGATGTGGTATAGGGTCTGGTGTGTAGGGTCTGGTGTGGTATAGTGTCTGGTGTGGTATAGTGTCTGGTGTGGTATAGGGTCTGGTGTGGTATAGGGTCTGGTGTGGTAGTGTCTGGTGTGGTATAGGGTCTTGTGTGGTATAGTGTCTGGTGTGGTAGTGTCTGGTGTGGTATAGTGTCTGGTGTGGTATAGTGTCTGGTGTGGTATAGGGTCTGGTGTGGTAGTGTCTGGTGTGGTAGTGTCTGGTGTGGTAGTGTCTGGTGTGGTATAGGGTCTGGTGTGGTAGTGTCTGGTGTGGTAGTGTCTGGTGTGGTATAGTGTCTGGTGAAGTATAGTGTCTGGTGTGGTATAGGGTCTGGTGTGGTAGTGTCTGGTGTGGTATAGGGTCTGGTGTGGTAGGGTCTGGTGTGGTATAGTGTCTGGTGTGGTATAGTGTCTGGTGTGGTATAGTGTCTGGTGTGGTATAGTGTCTGGTGTGGTATAGTGTCTGGTGTGGTATAGTGTCTGGTGTGGTATAGTGTCTGGTGTGGTATAGTGTCTGGTGTGGTATAGGGTCTGGTGTGGTATAGGGTCTGGTGTGGTATAAGGTCTGGTGTGGTAGTGTCTGGTGTGGTAGGGTCTGGTGTGGTAGGGTCTGGTGTGGTATAGGGTCTGGTGTGGTATAGGGTCTGGTGTGGTATAGTGTCTGGTGTGGTATAGTGTCTGGTGTGGTAGTGTCTGGTGTGGTATAGGGTCTGGTGTGGTAGTGTCTGGTGTGGTATAGTGTCTGGTGTGGTATAGGGTCTGGTGTGGTAGTGTCTGGTGTGGTAGTGTCTGGTGTGGTATAGTGTCTGGTGTGGTATAGTGTCTGGTGTGGTAGTGTCTGGTGTGGTAGTGTCTGGTGTGGTATAGTGTCTGGTGTGGTATAGTGTCTGGTGTGGTATAGGGTCTGGTGTGGTATAGGGTCTGGTGTGGTATAGTGTCTGGTGTGGTATAGGGTCTGGTGTGGTATAGGGTCTGGTGTGGTAGTGTCTGGTGTGGTATAGGGTCTGGTGTGGTAGTGTCTGGTGTGGTATAGGGTCTGGTGTGGTATAGGGTCTGGTGTTGTATATGGTCTGGTGTGGTATATGGTCTGGTGTGGTATAGGGTCTGGTGTGGTATAGGGTCTGGTGTGGTAGTGTCTGGTGTGGTATAGGGTCTGGTGTAGTAGTGTCTGGTGTGGTATAGGGTCTGGTGTGGTATAGTGTCTGGTGTGGTAGTGTCTGGTGTGGTAGTGTCTGGTGTGGTATAGTGTCTGGTGTATACTATATACAGGAAGTATAAAATAACATGGCTATATACAGGAAGTAGACAATAACATGGCTATATACAGGAAGTAGACAATAACATGGCTATATACAGGGAGTAGAAAATAGCATGGTTATATACAGGAAGTAGAATATAACATGGTTAAATACAGAGAGTACCAGTACTGAGTCTATGTGCAGGGTTACCAGGTAATTGAGGTAGCTATGTACTGTACATATAGGTAGGAGTAAAGTGACTAGACAACAGTATATATTTTAGACAGTAACATCAGTATACTGTAGGTAGGGGTAAGGGATATATAATAGACAGTAACATCAGTATACTGTAGGTAGGGGTAAGGGATATATAATAGACAGTAACAGCAGTATACTGTAGGTAGGGGTAAGGGATATATAATAGACAGTAACAGCAGTATACTGTAGGTAGGGGTAAAGGATAGATAATAGACAGTAGCAGCAGTATACTGTAGGTAGGGGTAAAGGATAGATAATAGACAGTAACAGCAGTATACTGTAGGTAGGGGTATAGGATAGATAATAGACAGTAACAGCAGTATACTGTAGGTATGGGTAAAGGATAGATAATAGACAGTAACAGCAGTATACTGCAGGTAGGGGTAAAGGATAGATAATAGACAGTAACAGCAGTATACTGTAGGTAGGGGTAAAGGATAGATAATAGACAGTAAAAGCAGTATACTGTAGGTAGGGGTAAAGGATAGATAATAGACAGTAGCAGCAGTATACTGTAGGTAGGGGTAAAGGATAGATAATAGACAGTAGCAGCAGTATACTGTAGGTAGGGGTAAAGGATAGATAATAGACAGTAACATCAGTATACTGTAGGTAGGGGTAAAGGATAGATAATAGACAGTAACAGCAGTATACTGTAGGTAGGGGTAAGGGATATATAATAGACAGTAACAGCAGTATACTGAATCACAATGAATTGATCGAGAAGTTGAAGTCAACACTTTAGTGGTTTCTGATGCAGCTGGAATGATTTAGTCAATTGTCAGTACACTAAAATACAAAATATGATATTAAACACCGTTATCTACATACAGTTGAAGTCCTTAGCCAAGTGCATTTAAACTCAGTTTTTCACAATTCCTGACATTTAATACTAGTAAAAATTCCCTGTCTTAGGATCACCACTTTATTTTAAGAATGTGAAATGTCAGAATAATAGTAGAGAGAATGATTTATTTCAGCTTTTTATTTCTTTCATCACTTTCCCAGTGGGTCAGAAGTTTAAATACCATTTGGTAGCACTGCCTTTAAACTGTTTAACTTGTATCAAACGTTTCGGGTAGCTTCCCACAATAAGTTGGGTGAATTTTGGCCCATTCCTCCTGACAGAGCTGGTGTAACTGAGTCAGGTTTGTAGGTCAGGGCTTTGTGATGGCCACTCCAATACCTTGACTTTGTTGTCTTTAAACCATTTTGCCACAACTTTGGAAGTATGCTTGGGGTCATTGTCCATTTGGAAGACCCATTAATGACCAAGCTTCAACTTCCTGACTGATGTCTTGAGATGTTGCTTCAATATATCCACATCATTTGTGAATGTACATTTCTGACCCACTGGAATTGTGAAACAATGAATTAAAAGTGAAATAATCTGTCTGTTAACAATTGTTGGAAAAATTACTTGTGTCATGCACAAAGAAGATGTCCTAATGGACTTACCAAAACTATACTTTGTTAACAAGAAATCTGTGGAGTGGTTGAAAAGTGAATTTTAATGACTCCAACCTAAGTGTATGTAAACTTCTGACTTCAACTGTATGTATAACAGCTAGCAATATCTATAGCACAATGCAGTTGTGAACAGACTAGGCATCCTGTATTACACCACAACATCAGTCTAACTGAATTTGGATGTTGTGTTGGTTGAATGTTCCAGAATGTTCTTCAGCTGGTGAACCTCTTCTTGTGTTGGGTAATGGCAGCTGGTTTAGCAAGCTTTGGCACTGTGTCAATGTTGGCAGGGATGTTGGGTTTGGGAGGCTGTGACTATGGCTCCTTGTAGACAACCGTCTGGTACTTTCTGCACTCCTCAGCCAGCTGGACAAGTCTCTCGTACACTTGCTTCCCCACCCACCGCTTCGATCTCTGGCAAATTATTTCTTTGTACTGCATGTGTCCTGGAAAGACATGAAGACTGATCACGAGGATGTGTAAGATATGAAGACTGATCACGAGGATGTGTAAGATATGAAGACTGATCACGAGGATGTGTAAGATATGAAGACTGATCACGAGGATGTGTAAGATATGAAGACTGATCACGAGGATGTGTCAAACTGAATGTGGATGTTATGTTGGTTCCAGAGGGTGGAAAGCTTTCTTCAAGACAAAGGGTGGCTACTTTGAAGAATCTCAAATAAAAAATAGATTTATTTAACACTTTTTTGTTTACTACATGATACCATATGTGTTATTTCATAGTGTTGATGTCGTCACTATTATCCTACAATGTAGAAAATAGTACAAATAAAGAAAAACTCTTGTGTCACACCCTGACCTGTCTTTGTGCTTGTCTCCACCCCCATCCAGGTGTCTCTAATCTTCCCCATTATCCCCGGTGTATTTATACCTGTGTTCTCTGTTTGTCTGTTGCCAGTTCATCTTGTCTTGTCAGGTCTTACCAGCGTGTTTTCCCATCTCCCTGCTTTCTCAAGTTCTGTTTCCTAGTTTCCCTGGTTCTGACTATTCTGCCTGCCCTGACCCTGAGCCTGCCTGCCGTTCCGTACCTGCCTGACTCTGAGCCGTTTACGAACCACTGCCTTTCCTGACCACGAGCCTGCCTGCTGTTGCATACCGTATAGACTCTGCCCTGGATTTACAGACCTCTCCCTGTCTTTGTCCTGTCTTTTTCCTGCTCCCTATTTGGGTCAATAAACATCTGTGACTCTAGCTGTCTGCATCTGGGTCTTATCCTGAGTTCTGATATAATGAGTAGGTGTGTCCAAACCTTTTGACTAGTACCATACATTGATGTGCTTTGGAATGATGTGCTTTGGAATGTCTAGCCAGCGTATTATCAAAGCCAGCTGGCTAGATTTTGGTTTAGATTAACAAATGTAGTTTGCTAGCAAGCTAGTTGGCTAGGTAACGTTAGCTATGTTACCTCAACTTGACTTATTTTCTGCTGCACTGATGTTAGCTGATACAGTAGGTCACTCTTTGAAGTGAATTGGAAAATTGCTAGAATAGCTCACTTTTCAATGTTTGACGACATGGAAATCCCATCAGTTTGAGATTTCAATCCTGTTTCTAAATCCCTTGGCTGAAAAAGGCGGCAGGTAGCCTAGTGGTTAGAGTGTAGAGGCGGCAGGTAGCCTAGTGGTTAGAGTGTAGAGGCGGCAGGTAGCCTAGTGGTTAGAGTGTAGAGGCGGCAGGTAGCCTAGTGGTTAGAGTGTAGAGGCGGCAGGTAGCCTAGTGGTTAGAGTGTAGAGGAGACAGGTAGCCTAGTGGTTAGAGTGTAGAGGAGGCAGGTAGCCTAGTGGTTAGAGTGTAGAGGAGGCAGGTAGCCTAGTGGTTAGAGTGTAGAGGAGGCAGGTAGCCTAGTGGTTAGAGTGTAGAGGCGGCAGGTAGCCTAGTGGTTAGAGTGTAGAGGCGGCAGGTAGCCTAGTGGTTAGAGTGTAGAGGCGGCAGGTAGCCTAGTGGTTAGAGTGTAGAGGAGGCAGGTAGCCTAGTGGTTAGAGCTTTAGGCCAGTAACCGAAAGGTTGCTAGATTGAATTCCTGAACTGACAAGGTACAAATCTGTCGTTCGGCCCCTGAACAAGACAGTTAACCCACTGTTCCCCTGAACAAGGCAGTTAACCCACTGTTCCCCTGAACAAGGCAGTTAGCCCACTGTTCCCCTGAACAAGGCAGTTAGCCCACTGTTCCCCTGAACAAGGCAGTTAGCCCACTGTTCCCCTGAACAAGGCAGTTAGCCCACTGTTCCCCTGAACAAGGCAGTTAGCCCACTGTTCCCCTGAACAAGGCAGTTAGCCCACTGTTCCCCTGAACAAGGCAGTTAACCCACTGTTCACCTGAACAAGGCAGTTAGCCCACTGTTCCCCTGAACAAGGCAGTTAACCCACTGTTCCCCTGAACAAGGCAGTTAACCCACTGTTCCTAGGCCGTCATTGTAAATAATAACTTGTTCTTAACTGACTTTCTTGGTTAGATAAAGGATAAATAAATAAAAAGTGCTGGCTACTGATATTTTTCTATTTTTCACACCTCCAATGGACTGTCCTCTACGTACTGAAATCGCTATGAATTATGGATATTGTGGTTTGCTTGCAACCAGGCAATTTTAGCGGGCCTGTTTTCTAACAGTGAGATGCAGAAATGCTCGTATTTGTACTATAGAAGGAAATTCAACATAATTTTAGGACTGGAGCTGACTTTAGCCAATGTTAGCTTCTATGTTAATGGGCTTTTATAAACTAATTCAACAATCAAGACATAAAAATGAAAAACAATTTATATACTGATAATGTTGGAAATAATTAGTTTATATGGCACCTCTCTCTCCAATTTCAATTGGCTTGGCTCTCTCATTCAACTGACTCACTGACTAGGTAGGCTAGTGGCTCTCTCATTCAACTGACTCACTGACTAGGTAGGCTAGTGGCTCTCTCATTCACCTGACTCACTGACTAGGTAGGCTAGTGGCTCCCTCTGTAGTTAGCTCTCTCATTCACCTGACTCACTGACTAGGTAGGCTAGTGGCTCTCTCATTCAACTGACTCACTGACTAGGTAGGCTAGTGGCTCTCTCATTCAACTGACTCACTGACTAGGTAGGCTAGTGACTCTCTCATTCAACTGACTCACTGACTAGGTAGGCTAGTGGCTCTCTCATTCAACTGACTCACTGACTAGGTAGGCTAGTGGCTCTCTCATTCAACTGACTCACTGACTAGGTAGGCTAGTGGCTCTCTCATTCAACTGACTCACTGACTAGGTAGGCTAGTGGCTCCCTCTGTAGTTAGCTCTCTCATTCACCTGACTCACTGACTAGGTAGGCTAGTGGCTCTCTCATTCAACTGACTCACTGACTAGGTAGGCTAGTGGCTCTCTCATTCAACTGACTCACTGACAAGGTAGGCTAGTGGATCTCTCATTCACCTGACTCACTGACTAGGTAGGCTAGTGGCTCCCTCTGTAGTTAGCTCTCTCATTCACCTGACTCACTGACTAGGTAGGCTAGTGGCTCTCTCATTCAACTGACTCACTGACTAGGTAGGCTAGTGACTCTCTCATTCAACTGACTCACTGACTATGTAGGCTAGTGGCTCTCTCATTCAACTGACTCACTGACTAGGTAGGCTAGTGGCTCTCTCATTCACCTGACTCACTGACTAGGTAGGCTAGTGGCTCTCTCATTCAACTGACTCACTGACTAGGTAGGCTAGTGACTCTCTCATTCAACTGACTCACTGACTAGGTAGGCTAGTGGCTCATTCATTCAACTGACTCACTGACTATGTAGGCCAGTAGCTCTCTCATTCAACTGACTCACTGACTAGGTAGGCTAGTGGCTCTGCCATTCACCTGACTCACTGACTAGGTAGGCTAGTGGCTCTCTCATTCAACTGACTCACTGACTAGGTAGGCTAGTGACTCTCTCATTCAACTGACTCACTGACTATGTAGGCTAGTGGCTCTCTCATTCAACTGACTCACTGACTAGGTAGGCTAGTGGCTCTCTCATTCACCTGACTCACTGACTAGGTAGGCTAGTGGCTCTCTCATTCACCTGACTCACTGACTAGGTAGGCTAGTGACTCTCTCATTCAACTGACTCACTGACTAGGTAGGCTAGTGGCTCATTCATTCAACTGACTCACTGACTAGGTAGGCTAGTAGCTCTCTCATTCAACTGACTCACTGACTAGGTAGGCTAGTGGCTCTGCCATTCACCTGACTCACTGACTTGGCAGGCTAGTGGCTCTGTCATTCACCTGACTCACTGACTAGGTAGGCTAGTGGCTCCCTCTGTAGTTAGCTCTCTCATTCAACTGACTCACTGACAAGGTAAGCTAGTGCGAGAGCCACTGTGGAGTGACAGCACGTGAAGTGACCAGTAGAGCGCGCGGCTCCCTCTGCAGGCCGAAACAAAACCAAACCAAACCAAATCAAATTTTATTTGTCACATACACATGGTTAGCAGATGTTAATGCGAGTGTAGCGAAATGCTTGTGCTTCTAGTTCCGACAATGCAGTAATAACCAACGAGTAATCTAACTAAAAATTCCAAAACTACTGTCTTATACACACAAGTGTAAAGGGATAAAGAATATGTGTCACGTTCTGACCTTTATTTCCTTTGTTTTGTCATTATTTAGCATGGTCAGGGCGTGGGTTGGGTGGGCAGTCTATGTTTGATTTTCTATGTTTTGGGTTATTTCTATGTTTCGGCCGAGTATGGTTCTCAATCAGAGGCAGGTGTCATTAGTTGTCTCTGATTGAGAATCATACTTAGGTAGCCTGGGTTGCACTGTTTGTTTGTGGGTGATTGTCTATGTTGATGGCTTGTTTCAGCGCAGCTCGCATTCGCGTCATGGTTGTTATTTTGTTTACTGGTTTTTGTATAGTGTTTCTGTGTTCAGTTCTTTCTTTAATTAAAACATTCATCATGAACACATATCACGCCGCATGTTGGTCCTCCGATCCTTCTCGCATCTCCTCTTCAGATGAAGAGGAAGACGACCGTGACAAGACTGGTACTGTACATATCACAATACACACATAACTAATATCATATACACAGTGTAAGGGGATAAAGAATATGTACATAAAAATATATGAATGAGTGATGGTACAGAGCAGCATAGGCAAGATACAGTAGATGGAATCGAGTACAGTATATACATATGAGATGAGTATGTAAACAAAGTGGCATAGTTAAACTGGCTAGTGATACATGTATTACATAAGGATGCAGTTGATGATATAGAGTACAGTATATACATATGGGATGAGTAATGTAGGGTATGTAAACAAAGTGGCATAGTTAAAGTGGCTAGTGATAAACTATGCATAGGGGTGGTTGGCGTGCTGTATGCATAGTGTGAAATATAGAATAGTGATAAACCACCGCATAGGGGTACTACATGTATTACATAAGGATGCAGTAGATGATATAGAGTACAGTATATACGTATACATATGAGATTAATAATGTAGGGTATGTAAACATTATATTAGGTAGCATTGTTTAAAGTGGCTAGTGATGCATTTTTTACATCAATTTCCATTATTAAAGTGGCTGGAGTTGAGGCAGTATGTTGGCAGCAGCCACTCAATGTTAGTGGTGGCTGTTTAACAGTCTGATGGCCTTGAGATAGAAGCTGTTTTTCAAGCGCAACACCCCTTGTCTATAAATAGTGTAAATGAGTTTAGGCTACCATATATCTCACATTCTCCCACATTCTAGGTTGGCAACACAGGGAAGCCTAACAGTACTGTTAATGCAATATTACCGCTATTTGCCTTGTTATTTGATGTTTACAGACAAACTAGGACCAATAACAGTAGCCTGCCACTGACTTCATCAGAAACTTACCATACTGGTATGTAAATACATCAATATAATACCAACGTATTTTGACCTGGGGGGGGTTATTTATATAATGTATTAGATTGTCATTGCACTATGGTAACGCACAACTAATAAAGATGATACCATATGATAATTTATTGGTACCATCTCTGATAATTGTGCATTACCATTAGTGGAAGGTATAATGCAGGCTAGAACCATGGTCCATGTCTATTTTACCTTTATTTAACTAGGCAAGTCAGTTAAGAACAAATTCTTATTTTCAATGATGCCTGTTCAGGGGGCAGAACCACAGATTTGTACCTTGTCAGCTCGGGGATTTGAACTTGCAACCTTTCGATTACTAGTCCAACGCTCTAACCACTAGGCTACCCTGCCGCCCCAAACTTTAACCACTAGGCTACCCTCCCTCTACACTCTAACCACTAGGCTACCCTCCCTCTACACTCTAACCACTAGGCTACCCTCCCTCTACACTCTAACCACTAGGCTACCCTCCCTCTACACTCTAACCACTAGACTACCCTGCCGCCCCTCCACTCTAACCACTAGGCTACCCTCCCTCTACACTCTAACCACTAGGCTACCCTGCCGCCCCTCCACTCTAACCACTAGGCTACCCTGCCGCCCCTCCACTCTAACCACTAGGCTACCCTGCCGCCTCTACACTCCAACCACTAGGCCATCCTGCCGCCTCTACACTCTAACCACTAGGCTACCCTGCCGCCTCTACACTCTAACCACTAGGCTACCCTGCCGCCCCTACACTCTAACCACTAGGCCACCCTGCCGCCTCTACACTCTAACCACTAGGCCACCCTGCCGCCTCTACACTCTAACCACTAGGCTACCCTGCCGCCTCTACACTCTAACCACTAGGCAACCCTGCCGCCTCTACACTCTAACCACTAGGTTACCCTGCCGCCCCCCTGCCGCCCCTCCACTATAACCACTAGGCTACCCTGCCGTCCCTCGGTATAGTTGATGTAAAGCCATGGTAAAATGTATGTACAATGGCAATACCATCATACTTCAAAGCTAAAAACATGGTACATTTCGATTCAGATCTATACCGTGGTATAAGTGAAAGTACTGTAGTAGTACCATGGTATAAGTGAAAGTACTGTAGTAGTACCATGGTATAAGTTAAAGTACTGTAGTATTACCGTGGTATAAGTGAAAGTACCGTAGTAGTACCGTGGTATAAGTTAAAGTACTGTAGTAGTACCGTGGTATAAGTGAAAGTACCGTAGTAGTACCGTGGTATAAGTTAAAGTACTGTAGTAGTACCGTGGTATAAGTGAAAGTACCGTAGTAGTACCGTGGTATAAGTGAAAGTACTGTAGTAGTACCGTGGTATAAGTTAAAGTACTGTAGTAGTACCGTGGTATAAGTGAAAGTACTGTAGTAGAGCCGTGGTATAAGTGAAAGTACTGTAGTAGTACCGTGGTATAAGTTAAAGTACTGTAGTAGTACCGTGGTATAAGTGAAAGTACCGTAGTAGTACCGTGGTATAAGTTAAAGTACCGTAGTAGTACCATGGTATAAGTTAAAGTACCGTAGTAGTACCGTGGTATAAGTGAAAGTACTGTAGTAGTACTGTGGTATAAGTTAAAGTACCGTAGTAGTACCATGGTATAAGTGACAGTACCGTGGTTTGCTAATTGTCCTATACAGCTCACTGGGTCTTAGTAACAGCATCGGTATGTGGTGGTAAATAGACAGCTACAAAAAACATACATGAAAACTCTTGGTAAATAATGTGTTCTGCAGCTTATCATGAGCTATTCGACCTCGGGTGAGCAAACACCTGAGACCTCAACATTAGAGATCGCCAGCTGTTGTTAACAAAGAGACACACCCTTTCCTCTTTAAAAAAAATAATAATTAATTTAACTCAGGAAGTCAGTTATGAACTAATTCTTATTTTCAACTGAAATGTGTCTTCCGCATTTAACTGAACCCCTTTGAATCAGAGAGGTGCAGGGGGCTGCCTGCCTTATGGGATAGCCATCCTGCTAGCAGGACACCAGACGACAACATGTAGGGTACGCAATTCAAATAAATAATCGCGTCGAACCAGGGGCTGAACCTGTTTTCAAATCTCATTTTCTCTATGGGTGCGTATTTGTTAACAATACCACCGAAATATATAAAATAAAGGTCCAAACATCTAAGACAGAGGGGATCAAGTTGATTCTAAATCATTTTACAGAGGCCAGTTCATGAAGGAATGCTTGCTCATTAAAGTTTTTTAGCAAGCGTCTATGACAAGTCAGGACAGGTCGTTTCACTGAGCAGACATTACAAACACAGGCTGTTAAACAGTGATCACTAAGGTCATTACAGAAAACACCAGACTGATACCTGTCAGGATTATTTGTAAGGATAACATCAAGGTGTGTCACCTTTTCTGGGTGTTTGGAGTCATATCTTGTGGGATTGGTAATAATTTGAGTTCCATTGCTTTAGGACTTGGTCAGGTAGTTTAAGCATGTCCCAGTTTAGGTCTTACCAAAGCGTTTTCGGTCATAGGAAATGAAGGTGGAGACATTATCTACAACAACAAAAAGTTACGATCAGCGTAAAAAAACAACATAAAATAGGTTGAGCCTGTAAAACGGATGCTTTCCCCAAGTGGTGTAAAGTACGTTCATAAAAATACTTCAAAGTATTACTGAATTAGTTTTGGGTGGGTATCTGGACTTTACTTTAAAGTACTACTGAATTAGTTTTGGGGGGGGGTATCTGTATTTTACTTTAAAGTACTACTGAATTAGTTAGATATCTGTACTTTACTTTAAAGTACTACTGAATTAGTTAGATATCTGTACTTTACTTTAAAGTACTACTGAATTAGTTAGATATCTGTACTTTACTTTAAAGTACTACTGAATTAGTTAGATATCTGTACTTTACTTTAAAGTACTACTGAATTAGTTAGATATCTGTACTTTACTTTAAAGTACTACTGAATTAGTTAGATATCTGTACTTTACTTTAAAGTACTACTGAATTAGTTAGATATCTGTACTTTACTTTAAAGTACCACTGAATTAGTTAGATATCTGTACTTTACTTTAAAGTACTACTGAATTAGTTAGATATCTGTACTTTACTTTAAAGTACTACTGAATTAGTAAGATATCTGTACTTTACTTTAAAGTACTACTGAATTAGTTAGATATGTACTTTACTTTAAAGTACTACTGAATTAGTTAGATATCTGTACTTTACTTTAAAGTACTACTGAATTGTTAGATATCTGTACTTTACTTTAAAGTACTACTGAATTAGTTAGATATGTACTTTACTTTAAAGTACTACTGAATTAGTTAGATATCTGTACTTTACTTTAAAGTACCACTGAATTAGTTAGATATCTGTACTTTACTTTAAAGTACTACTGAATTAGTTAGATATCTGTACTTTACTTTAAAGTACCACTGAATTAGTTAGATATCTGTACTTTACTTTAAAGTACTACTGAATTAGTTAGATATCTGTACTTTACTTTAAAGTACTACTGAATTGTTAGATATCTGTACTTTACTTTAAAGTACTACTGAATTAGTTAGATATCTGTACTTTACTTTAAAGTACTACTGAATTAGTTAGATATCTGTACTTTACTTTAAAGTACCACTGAATTAGTTAGATATCTGTACTTTACTTTAAAGTACTACTGAATTAGTTAGATATATGTACTTTACTTTAAAGTACCACTGAATTAGTTAGATATCTGTACTTTACTTTAAAGTACTACTGAATTAGTTAGATATCTGTACTTTACTTTAAAGTACTACTGAATTAGTAAGATATCTGTACGTTACTTTAAAGTACTACTGAATTAGTTAGATATGTACTTTACTTTAAAGTACTACTGAATTAGTTAGATATCTGTACTTTACTTTAAAGTACTACTGAATTGTTAGATATCTGTACTTTACTTTAAAGTACTACTGAATTAGTTAGATATCTGTACTTTACTTTAAAGTACTCCTGAATTAGTTAGATATCTGTACTTTACTTTAAAGTACTACTGAATTAGTTAGATATCTGTACTTTACTTTAAAGTACTACTGAATTAGTAAGATATCTGTACTTTACTTTAAAGTACTAATGAATTAGTTAGATATATGTACTTTACTTTAAAGTACTACTGAATTAGTTAGATATCTGTACTTTACTTTAAAGTACTACTGAATTAGTTAGATATCTGTACTTTACTTTAAAGTACTACTGAATTAGTTAGATATCTGTACTTTACTTTAAAGTACGACTGAATTAGTTAGATATCTGTCCTTTACTATTTATATATTTGACAACTTTTACTTCACCACATATCTAAAGAAAATAATGTAATTTTTACTCCACACACTATACCTGATACTTAAAAATACTCAGTACATTTTGAATGCTTAGCAGGACAGGAAAATTGACCTATGGTGGAAAATACTTATTTGGTCAATAACAAAAGTTTATCTCAATACTTTGTTATATACCCTTTGTTGGCAATGACAGAGGTCAAACGTTTTCTGTAAGGCTTCACAAGGTTTTCACACACTGTTGCTGGTATTTTGGCCCATTCCTCCATGCAGATCTCCTCTAGATCAGTGATGTTTTGGGACTGTTGCTGGGCCAACACAGATTTTTAACTCCCTCCAAAGATTTTCTATGGGGTTGAGATCTGGAGACTGGCTAGGCCACTCCAGGACCTTGAAATGCTTCTTACGAAGCCACTCATTCGTTGCTCGGGTGGTGTGTTTGGGATCATTGTCATGCTGAAAGACCCAGCCACGTTTCATCTTCAATGCCCTTGCTGATGGTAGGCTTTGTTACTTTGGTCCCAGCTCTCTGCAGGTCATTCACTAGGCCCCCCCGTGTGGTTCTGGGATTTTTGCTCACCCTTCTTGTGATCATTTTGACCCCACGGGGTGAGATCTAGCGTGATTCCCCAGATCGAGGGAGATTATCAGTGGTCTTGATTGTCTTCCATGTCCTAATAATTGCTCCCACAGTTGATTTCTTCAAACCAAGCTGCTTACCTATTGCAGATTCAGTCTTCCCAGCCTGGTGCAGGTCTACAATTTTGTTTCTGGTGTCTTTTGACAGCTCTTTGGTCTTGGCCATAGTGGAGTTTGGAGTGGGACTGTTTGAGGTTGTGGACAGGTATCTTTTATACTGATAACAAGTTCAAACAGGTGCCATTAATACAGGTAACGAGTGGAGGACAGAGAGGCCTCTTAAAGAAGAAGTTACAGGTCTGTGAGAGCCAGAAATCTTGCTTGTTTGTAGGTGACCAAATACTTATTTTCCACCATAATTTGCAAATAAATTTATAAAAAATCCTACAATGTGATTTTCTGGATTTTTTTTCTCTCATTTTGTTTGTCATAGTTGAAGTTTACCTATGATGAAAATTACAGGCCTCTCTCATCTTTTTAAGTGGGAGAACTTGCACAATTGGTGACTGACTAAATACTTTTTTGCCCCACTGTATATCAATTGGGTACTTTTCCCACCACTGTTTTCCACTGCAGCGCCATCTTGCTTATTAATGGTGTGTCTCCAACATGCTAATAAAAGACCAGCGATATTGACTTCTAGCTCACCGGAAAGTGCAATGTGTTTAACTGTCTAATGATGTAGCTAGGGGTTTACTTGTTTAATGATATAGCAGCCTAGCTAGGGGTTTAACTGTTTAATGATGTAGCAGCCTAGCTAGGGGTTTAACGGTCTAATGATGTAGTTGCCTAGCTAGGGGTTTAACTGTCTAATGATGTAGCAGCCTAGCTAGGGGTTTATAACTGTCTAATGATGTAGCAGCCTAGCTAGGGGTTTATAACTGTCTAATGATGTAGCAGCCTAGCTAGGGGTTTATAACTGTCTAATGATGTAGCAGCCTAGCTAGGGGTTTATAACTGTCTAATGATGTAGCATCCTAGCTAGGGGTTTATAACTGTCTAATGATGTAGCAGCCTAGCTAGGGGTTTAACGGTCGAATGATGTAGCAGCCTAGCTAGGGGTTTATAACTGTCTAATGATGTAGCAGCCTAGCTAAGGGTTAACTGTCTAATGATGTAGCAGCCTAGCTAGGGGTTTATAACTGTCTAATGATGTAGCAGCCTAGCTAGGGGTTTATAACTGTCTAATGATGTAGCAGCCTAGCTAAGGGTTAACTGTCTAATGATGTAGCAGCCTAGCTAGGGGTTTAACGGTCGAATGATGTAGCAGCTGGCTGTGTTTACTGCCAAGTGAACTAACGGCCTGGCGGGGCCGTAACTAAGTAGCTGGCTGTGTTTACTACCAAAGCAGCTAACGGCCTGGCGGGGGTGTAAACTTGTTGATTTATTGCTGCTGTTAAGTCTGGAATGGCCGGTGGCCTGGAGAAGAGATTGTTGCTAATTGATTGTCCTCCTCTGGAGTCTTCCAAATTGAATTTGTTGCCGCCGATACATCATAAACAGACCTGGCACTTAGGTCCATATTGTGACAGCAAGGCTCAATGCACTGATATAGCCAGGTCCCCTTTACTACTGCAGAGCACTGGGCCTGTATTCACTGTGTAAATCTGATCTAGCCAGGTCCCCTTTACTACTGCAGAGCACTGGGCCTGTATTCACTGTGTAAATCTGATCTAGCCAGGTCCCCTTTACTACTGCAGAGCGCTGGGCCTGTATTCACTGTGTAAATCTGATCTAGTCAGGTCCCCTTTACTACTGCAGAGCGCTGGGCCTGTATTCACTGTGTAAATCTGATCTAGCCAGGTCCCCTTTACTACTGCAGAGCACTGGGCCTGTATTCACTGTGTAAATCTGATCTAGCCAGGTCCCCTTTACTACTGCAGAGCGCTTGGCCTGTATTCACTGTGTAAATCTGATCTAGTCAGGTCCCCTTTACTACTGCAGAGCACTGGGCCTGTATTCACTGTGTAAATCTGATCTAGCCTGGTCCCCTTTACTACTGCAGAGCACTGGGCCTGTATTCACTGTGTAAATCTGATCTAGCCTGGTCCCCTTTTTACTGTATTCACTGCAGAGCACTGGGCCTGTATTCACTGTGTAAATCTGATCTAGTCAGGTCCCCTTTACTACTGCAGAGCACTGGGCCTGTATTCACTGTGTAAATCTGATCTAGCCAGGTCCCCTTTACTACTGCAGAGCACTGGGCCTGCCTGTATTCACTGTGTAAATCTGATCTAGTCAGGTCCCCTTTATCTGCAGAGCACTGGGCCTGTATTCACTGTGTAAATCTGATCTAGCCAGGTCCCCTTTACTACACAGAGCACTGGGCCTGTATTCACTGTGTAAATCCAATCTAGCCAGGTTTTACTACTGCAGAGCACTGTGCCTGTATTCACTGTGTAAATCTGATCTAGTCAGATTCCTTTACTACTGCAGAGCACTGGGCCTGTATTCACTGTGTAAATCTGATCTAGCCAGGTCCCCTTTACTACTGCAGAGCACTGGGCCTGTATTCACTGTGTAAATCTGATCTAGCCAGGTCCCCTTTACTACTGCAGAGCGCTGGGCCTGTATTCACTGTGTAAATCTGATCTAGTCAGATTCCTTTACTACTGCAGAGCACTGGCCCTGTATTCACTGTGTAAATCTGATCTAGTCAGATTCCTTTACTACTGCAGAGCACTGGGCCTGTATTCACTGTGTAAATCTGATCTAGCCAGGTCCCCTTTACTACTGCAGAGCGCTGGGCCTGTATTCACTGTGTAAATCTGATGTCCAACCTAGCTGACTCAGTTCTCTCAGTGTCCAACCTAGCTAACTCAGTTCTCTCACATTGTCGAGCCTAGCTGACTCAGTTCTCTCACACTGTCCAGCCTAGCTGACTCAGTTCTCTCAGTGTCCAACCTAGCTGACTCAGTTCTCTCACATTGTCGAGCCTAGCTGACTCAGTTCTCTCAGTGTCCAACCTAGCTGACTCAGTTCTCTCACATTGTCGAGCCTAGCTGACTCAGTTCTCTCACAGTGTCCAGCCTAGCTGACTCAGTTCTCTCACAGTGATCAGCCTAGCTGACTCAGTTATCTCACAGTGTCCAGCCTAGCCTACTCAGTTCTCTCACAGTGTCCAACCTAGCTGACTCAGTTCTCTCAGTGTCCAACCTAGCTGACTCAGTTCTCTCACAGTGATCAGCCTAGCTGACTCAGTTATCTCACAGTGTCCAGCCTAGCTGACTCAGTTCTCTCACAGTGTCCAGCCTAGCTGACTCAGTTCTCTCAGTGTCCAACCTAGCTGACTCAGTTCTCTCACAGTGCCCAGCCTAGCTGACTCAGTTCTCTCACAGTGCCCAGCCTAGCTGACTCAGTTCTCTCACAGTGTCCAGCCTAGCTGACTCAGTTCTCTCACAGTGTCCAGCCTAGCTGACTCAGTTTTCTCACAGTTTTCCAGCCTAGCTGACTCAGTTCTCTCAGTGTCCAACCTAGCTGACTCAGTTATCTCACAGTGTCCAGCCTAGCTGACTCAGTTATCTCACAGTGTCCAGCCTAGCTGACTCAGTTCTCTCACAGTGTCCAGCCTAGCTGATTCAGTTCTCACAGTGTCAAACCTAGCTGACTCAGTTATCTCACAGTGTCCAGCCTAGCTGACTCAGTTCTCTCAGTGTCCAACCTAGCTGACTCAGTTCTCTCACAGTGTCCAGCCTAGCTGACACAATGTTGTTATGCTGAATTTGTACCCCTTTATTTCTCTGGCCTCCCTAATTCTTGCTGCCCTAACAGGGTGAAAACTCCAATAACTTTTGAACAGATTTTGATGGAGTGTCACACCCTGGCCTTAGTTATCTTTGTTTTCTTTATTATTTTGGTTAGGCCAGGGTGTGACATGGGTGATGTATGGTTTTTGTCTCATCTAGGGTGTTTGTACTGTCTAGGGGTTTTTGTGGATTTATGGGGTTGTGTTCATTCTAGGTGTTTACGTAAGTCTATGGTTGCCTGGATTGGTTCATCCTGACCTTAGTTCCTGTTTTATGTCTCTGTGTTAGGTTGGTCAGGGCGTGAGTTGGGGTGGGCATTCTATGGTTTGTTCTGTGCGTTATATTTCTATGTGTTTGGCCTGGTATGGTTCCCAATAAGAGGCAGCTGTCGATCGTTGTCTCTGATTGAGAACCCATACTTAGGCAGCCTGCTTTCCCACTATGGGTTGTGGGTAGTTGTCTGTGTTTTTACCATACAGAACTGTTTCAGTCTCGTTCATTATCTTTTGTTTTGTCATTCAGTGTTCAGTTGTATTTCATTAAAGATGGACACTTACCACGCTGCACATTGGTCCAATCTTTCATACTTGTCATCGGACGAGTTCCGTTACATTCTGCCTCTGCTCTGGCGAACTCACTAAAGACAAATGCAGCTTTTATAAATTATGTCTGACTGTTGGAGTGTGCCCCTGGTTAACTGTGCATTTTAAATAGAACGAATTGGTTAATAGAAGGAATTTGAAATAATTTATAAATCAACTTTTGATACTTAAGTATATTTAGAACCAAATACTTTTTCTCAAGTATATTTTACTGGGTTACTTTTACATCTGTACTTTCACTCGTATGACAATTATATACTTTTTCCACCATCTGGTTTGGATCAGTTTTTTTTTGAGGCGTGTCCACACAATATAACGATTGATCAAAAAATGTGATTGGATACCCTATTACATGGAACGGGGGGGGAGTCACTATGAATACAGGCACTAAGCTGTGTTGTGTCACTACTGAGGAATATTGAACTTATGTTCTCTTTCACTTCTGCAGGGATGAGAGAGAGAGACAGGGGTATTGGCTGGGATGAGTGAAATCACTCTCTAAGATCCAGAAAAACTGTTCAGGGTAAGGTACTGCTTGGTCTGCTCTTGTTTCCCTCAAGACCTCAGTAGCTCATGTATAAAATAATCTCTCCACCATCCCCAGCATCTCTAATGTCATCACACATTCTGTAAGATGCTTGACAAGACTCCAGATAGATTAATAAAACAAAATCCTTCTACCAAGTTCACTTTTGGATCTCTCTTGCTTTAACGCTTCACCTGTTTTTCATGATTTCTACAGTAACTTAAAGTTGTAGAGCATCTCTCTCGCTCTCTCTCTCTGTCTCTTCTGTCTCTCTCTCTGTCTCTTCTGTCTCTGTCTTTGCTGTCTGTCTCTGTCTCTGCTGTCTGTCTCTCTTTCTTAGATTGACTACTCCAGGATGTTGAGGAAAGACGGGGTGAGGACATCTAAATGGTGTCTTAAATGCCTCCTTTATGAAAACGGGTTCCATTTGATAAAAGGCCTTAGAGGTCCAGGGGTTTGGTCAATATATCTCCTCCCCTCCGTTCAATATGACCTGACGATTTGATGTGTGCTGATGATGCATCTAGTGATGATGCACCTTAGCAACACATTCGTTCCAGATCCTGCCAACAGACAACCCTGCACGGCTAGATAGCTGCTTCTGTTCGTGCATCAGACCACCAACCAGAAAACGTTAGACAGTATGTTAGCCAGTATGTGAGGTAGGTTTCCTCTTTGGCCAGAGGATTGCTGCTCTACTCTCCTGGACAGCTGATTTTAGTTAGTGCATCAACAATAGGGTTCCATTTGACCTGACGATTTGATGTGTGCTCATGAAGCATGATCACCTTAGCAACGTATTCGTTCCAGATCCTGCCAACAGGCAATAACCCTGCACGGATAGCTGGTTCTGTTAGTGCTTCAACAACATGATAAAAACATGATGAAGATGCTGCTGGACTCCTCAAGGGCTTTGGGCATCAAAGACCATCAAAACACCTGCATTGTTTACAAAAAGATAACTGGCAACCAACCAATTACAGACTACAACCTTCTAACAGAAAATAAACACTGTGCATATTTGTAGGGTGTCCAATCAAACACGCATCTTTTGACCAATGGGTAATATGTTAATTGTGTAGATAATCCTCTAAGAAAACCAATGGTCGAAACCTCATGTCTCTATCATAATCTGTTCAAAACCTATTGGAGTTTTTACCTTTGTAGGACTAAATCCATGGAGGCCAGGGGGAAAAAAAGGTGTCAAAAATCTGGAAAATAGCATCACGTCATCTGAGAGCTGTGGCTACCTAACAAGGCTCACATTTGAACTCGTTATCTTTCTTCTCAAATCCAGAGGACATGAAACAATATGGAGGTAAGACCAATATTGATTTTGAGACACGACATTTAGTATTTTCAAACAACTTTTCAGACGTCAAAAGAGCTCAGGGCTTCTTATCGGGTGTATTAGGTGACTAAATATGACTTTCTTTAAAAATATATATAATGCTAATGATAAGTTAGAGACCCCACTGAACGATTCAGAACATGACGAATCATATTTGTCTTGGTAAAATGTATTTAAAACATAAGGAAGGGACATTTTATCTTCCTCCCTGGGTAGAGTGGGTGGACACCGTGCATCCTATTCCTTACCATTCCAAAACACAATTGGCTGGATTGGCAGATTTACACAGTGAATACAGGCCCAGCGCTCTGCAGTACTAAAGGAATCTGACTAGATCAGATTTACACAGTGAATACAGGCCCAGTGCTCTGCAGTAGTAAAGGAATCTGACTAGATCAGATTTACACAGTGAATACAGGCCCAGCGCTCTGCAGTAGTAAAGGGGACCTGGCTAGATCAGATTTACACAGTGAATACAGGCCCAGTGCTCTGCAGTAGTAAAGGAATCTGACTAGATCAGATTTACACAGTAAATACAGGCCCAGCGCTCTGCAGTAGTAAAGGGGACCTGACTAGATCAGATTTACACAGTGAATACAGGCCCAGTGCTCTGCAGTAGTAAAGGGGACCAGGCTAGATCAGATTTACACAGTGAATACAGGCCCAGTGCTCTGCAGTAGTAAAGGGGACCTGGCTAGATCAGATTTACACAGTGAATACAGGCCCAGTGCTCTGCAGTAGTAAAGGGGACCTGACTAGATCAGATTTACACAGTGAATACAGGCCCAGTGCTCTGCAGTAGTAAAGGAATCTGACGAGATCAGATTTACACAGTGAATACAGGCCCAGTGCTCTGCAGTAGTAAAGGGGACCTGGCTAGATCAGATTTACACAGTGAATACAGGCCCAGTGCTCTGCAGTAGTAAAGGGGACCTGACTAGATCAGATTTACACAGTGAATACAGGCCCAGTGCTCTGCGGTAGTAAAGGAATCTGACTAGATCAGATTTACACAGTGAATACAGGCCCAGTGCTCTGCAGTAGTAAAGGAATCTGACTAGATCAGATTTACACAGTGAATACAGGCCCAGTGCTCTGCAGTAGTAAAGGGGACCTGGCTAGATCAGATTTACACAGTGAATACAGGCCCAGTGCTCTGCAGTAGTAAAGGAATCTGACTAGATCAGATTTACACAGTGAATACAGGCCCAGTGCTCTGCAGTAGTAAAGGAATCTGACTAGATCAGATTTACACAGTGAATACAGGCCCAGCGCTCTGCAGTAGTAAAGGAATCTGACTAGATCAGATTTACACAGTGAATACAGGCCCAGCGCTCTGCAGTAGTAAAGGGGACCTGGCTAGATCAGATTTACACAGTGAATACAGGCCCAGTGCTCTGCAGTAGTAAAGGAATCTGACTAGATCAGATTTACACAGTGAATACAGGCCCAGTGCTCTGCAGTAGTAAAGGAATCTGACTAGATCAGATTTACACAGTGAATACAGGCCCAGTGCTCTGCAGTAGTAAAGGGGACCTGGCTAGATCAGATTTACACAGTGAATACAGGCCCAGTGCTCTGCAGTAGTAAAGGGGACCTGACTAGATCAGATTTACACAGTGAATAAAGGCCCAGTGCTCTGCAGTAGTAAAGGGGACCTGGCTAGATCAGATTTACACAGTGAATACAGGCCCAGCGCTCTGCAGTAGTAAAGGAATCTGACTAGATCAGATTTACACAGTGAATACAGGCCCAGTGCTCTGCAGTAGTAAAGGGGACCTGGCTAGATTTACACAGTGAATACAGGCCCAGTGCTCTGCAGTAGTAAAGGGGACCTGGCTAGATCAGATTTACACAGTTAATACAGGCCCAGTGCTCTGCAGTAGTAAAGGAATCTGACGAGATCAGATTTACACAGTGAATACAGGCCCAGTGCTCTGCAGTAGTAAAGGGGACCTGGCTAGATCAGATTTACACAGTGAATACAGGCCCAGTGCTCTGCAGTAGTAAGGGGACCTGGCTAGATCAGATTTACACAGTGTCTACAGGCCAGCTAATGAGTAGTGAGGTTTCACCCTGTAACCACTATTGATCTCCTTATTTATTTATGGTCTAACACAGAGGCTGTCTGTATAGACCTTGGTTCAAATACTATTCGGACTCTATCATTGAGCGTTAGTTCTAGCCTGCCGGGAATACCAGACGAGCGACGTTTGCAGTTGTGGGACGATTGTATTGGCTCATTAGGACAGGCAAGCTCAATCAAGCACAGATAAAGTTTTTGACATGATTTCAAATAGTATTTGAACCCACCATGACTATGTGTGCTTCCATGCTTTAGTGGATACGAGCGTCTGAACAATGTGATACTAGCTGGGTTATTTGATAGTCCCTTCGAGAAAATAGCTTAGAATGGTGTTTCACAACACAACTACACAACTACACGACAAATCAATATCATGTCCATCAAGTCATCAATTACCCCAAACGAAGGCATGTCACCCCCAGCGATATGACCAGTGGACCTCTGAGAGTCCTGTTTATTTATTTTGTTACAAATAACTCAGAAGCCTGAGTACAGAGGAACATCTCTGGACCTAATATTAGACCCTGTCGTATGGGCCTATAAGTACTGTAGTACTATATGGATCTATTAGTACTGTAGTACTGTATGGATCTATTAGTACTGTAGTACTGTATGGATCTATAAGTACTGTAGTACTGTATGGATCTATAAGTACTGTAGTACTGTATGGGCCTATAAATACTGTAGTACTGTAGTACCGTAGTACTGTAGTACTGTATGGGCCTATAAGTACTGTAGTACTGTATGGATCTATTAGTACTGTAGTACTGTATGGATCTATTAGTACTGTAGTCCTGTAGTACCGTAGTACTGTAGTACTGTATGGGCCTATAAGTACTGTAGTACTGTATGGATCTATTAGTACTGTAGTACTGTATGGATCTATTAGTACTGTAGTACTGTATGGATCTATTAGTACTGTAGTACTGTATGGGCCTATAAGTACTGTAGTACTGTATGGATCTATTAGTACTGTAGTACTGTATGGATCTATTAGTACTGTAGTACTGTATGGATCTATTAGTACTGTAGTACTGTATGGATCTATAAGTACTGTAGTACTGTATGGATCTATTAGTACTGTAGTACTGTAGTACTGTATGGATCTATAAATACTGTAGTACTGTAGTACTGTATGGATCTATAAGTACTGTAGTACTGTAGTACTGTATGGATCTATAAGTACTGTGGTACTGTATGGATCTATTAGTACTGTAGTACTGTATGGATCTATAAGTACTGTAGTACTGTAGTACTGTATGGATCTATAAATACTGTAGTACTGTAGTACTGTATGGATCTATAAGTACTGTGGTACTGTATGGATCTATTAGTACTGTAGTACTGTATGGATCTATAAGTACTGTAGTACTGTAGTACTGTATGGATCTATAAATACTGTAGTACTGTAGTACTGTATGGATCTATAAGTACTGTAGTACTGTAGTACTGTATGGATCTATAAGTACTGTAGTACTGTAGTACTGTATGGATCTATAAGTACTGTGGTACTGTATGGATCTATTAGTACTGTAGTACTGTATGGATCTATAAGTACTGTAGTACTGTAGTACTGTATGGGTCTATTAGTACTGTAGTACTGTATGGATCTATAAGTACTGTAGTACTGTAGTACTGTATGGATCTATTAGTACTGTAGTACTGTATGGATCTATAAGTACTGTAGTACTGTAGTACTGTATGGATCTATTAGTACTGTAGTACTGTATGGATCTATAAGTACTGTAGTACTGTATGGATCTATAAGTACTGTAGTACTGTATGGATCTATAAGTACTGTAGTACTGTATGGATCTATAAGTACTGTAGTACTGTATGGATCTATAAGTACTGTAGTACTGTATGGATCTATAAGTACTGTAGTACTGTATGGGCCTATAAGTACTGTAGTACTGTATGGATCTATTAGTACTGTAGTACTGTATGGATCTATAAGTACTGTAGTACTGTATGGGCCTATAAATACTGTAGTACTATATGGATCTATAAGTACTGTATTACTGTATGGATCTATAAGTACTGTAGTACTGTATGGATCTATTAGTACTGTAGTACTGTATGGATCTATAAGTACTGTAGTACTGTAGTACCGTAGTACTGTAGTACTGTATGGATCTATAAGTACTGTAGTACTCTGGATCTATAAGTACTGTAGTACTGTAGTACCGTAGTACTGTGGTACTGTATGGATCTATAAGTACTGTAGTACTGTATGGGCCTATTAGTACTGTGGTACTGTATGGATCTATAAGTACTGTAGTACTGTATGGATCTATAAGTACTGTAGTACTATATGGATCTATTAGTACTGTGGTACTGTATGGATCTATAAGTGCTGTAGTACTGTAGTACTGTATGGATCTATAAGTACTGTAGTACTATATGGATCTATAAGTACTGTGGTACTGTATGGATCTATAAGTGCTGTAGTACTGTAGTACCGTAGTACTGTAGTACTGTATGGGTCTATAAGTACTGTAGTACTGTATGGATCTATAAGTACTGTAGTACTGTAGTACCGTAGTACTGTAGTACTGTATGGATCTATAAGTACTGCAGTACAGTATGGATCTATAAGTACTGTGGTACTGTATGGATCTATAAGTGCTGTAGTACTGTAGTACCGTAGTACTGTAGTACTGTATGGATCTATAAGTACTGTAGTACAGTATGGATCTATAAGTACTGTGGTACTGTATGGATCTATAAGTGCTGTAGTACTGTAGTACTGTATGGATCTATAAGTACTGTAGTACTATATGGATCTATAAGTACTGTGGTACTGTATGGATCTATAAGTACTGTAGTACCGTAGTACTGTAGTACTGTATGGGTCTATAAGTACTGTAGTACTGTATGGATCTATAAGTACTGTAGTACTGTAGTACTGTATGGATCTATAAGTACTGTAGTACTATATGGATCTATAAGTACTGTGGTACTGTATGGATCTATAAGTACTGTAGTACTGTATGGATCTATAAGGACTGTAGTACTGTAGTACTGTATGGATCTATATTGACTGTAGTACTGTAGTACGGTATGGATCTATAAGGACTGTAGTACTGTTGTACTGTATGGATCTATAAGTACTGTAGTACTGTAGTACTGTATGGATCTATAAGTACTGTAGTACTGTAGTACTGTATGGATCTATAAGTACTGTAGTACTGTAGTACTGTATGGATCTATAAGTACTGTAGTACTGTAGTACTGTTTGGATCTATAAGTACTGTAGTACTGTAGTACTGTATGGATCTATAAGTAATGTAGTACTGTAGTACTGTATGGATCTATAAGGACTGTAGTACTGTAGTACTGTATGGATCTATAAGTACTGTAGTACTGTAGTACTGTATGGATCTATAAGGACTGTAGTACTGTAGTACTGTATGGATCTATAAGGACTGTAGTACTGTAGTACTGTATGGATCTATAAGGACTGTAGTACTGTAGTACTGTATGGATCTATAAGGACTGTAGTACTGTAGTACTGTATGGATCTATAAGTACTGTAGTACTATATGGATCTATAAGGACTGTAGTACTGTAGAACTTATTAGAACAGACGTTGGATGATCCTGTGTTATTATACTCTGTCGTGAGTCGTCGTGAGTAATAGACAGGTGAACCCAGGATAATGCACAGATAGGTATCGTCCTCCTCAGGGCACAACTACCTTAATGACGTTTTACGGCAGTGGGCTAAATCAGGGTCACACAGAAGTGTTTCATGGTTGTATTAAACACATCTACTTTGAAACAAAAGTATACACCTCACACACATGTTGATGGGCTGAAGACACCTGAACCATGTCAGAGAAAGTTGAAATGTATTCAATGTTAAGTTTGCATCCCAATATTACACTTTATATACATCACATAAGACTCACATATAACAAAACAGTTTGACATAGAAACACCAGATTTTCGTAGTAAAAAAAGAAGTAATTAATCATGAAATAATCATTATTTAATCATAAAAATATGAATAACGTTTCACCCATGAGGCCAAAGAGGGAGCTTTTGGTCATTGGCTGCATGAAAGGGCTACAACACAGTCTGGGCTTTGAAAAAACAACAAAATGGCAGCACCACCACTTGCCAGATTTAACACATGTTCTCAGGTCCTTTCTTTGTAATCCTCCTGCCAGAGAGAGCTCTGTAATTATACACAAGATCTGAAGTTTTATTCAATGTCATAAAACCACCAGAAACACCAGAGAGGGTTTGGTTGTTTTGGTTGTTTTGGTTGTTTTGTTGTTTGGTCGTTTTGGTTGTTTTGGTTGCTTGGTTGTTTTCGTTGTTTTTGTTGTTTTGGTTGCTTGGTTGTTTGGTTGTTTTGGTTGTTTTTGTTGTTTTGGTTGCTTGGTTGTTTGGTTGTTTTTGTTTGGTTGTTTGGTTGTTCTTGTTGTTGTTTGGTTGTTTTTGTTGTTTTGGTTGCTTGGTTGTTTGGTTGTTTTTGTTGTTTGATCGTTTTGTTGTTTGGTTGTTCGTGTTGTTTGGTTGTTCTTGTTGTTTTTGTTGTTTGGTTGTTTTGTTGTTTTGTTGTTTGAGATGGACTTTCCATTCACCACTGTTCTAAACACCAGTCATGTTTAACCTCAGGTTCTTCCCCTGTTATCCTGCTACAACACCAGGTAATTAACATTATTTCACATGACCTATAACTAAGCAATAATGCCCGAGGAGGTGTGGTATATGGCCATTATACCATGGCTTAGGGCTGTTCTTAACACGACACAACGCAGAGTGCCTGGAAACAGCACTTAGCTGTGGTATATGGGCCATATACCACAAACCCCCGAGGTGCCTTATTGCTATTATAAATTGTTTGCCAAATCGTATTTTTTTGTCATACTAATGGTATATGGTCTGATATACCACAGCTTTCAGCCAATCAGCATTCAGGGCTCGGCCCACCCAGTTCTATAATGACACATTAACACTGCTCTCTCGTCTATAGAACAGAACAGTTTATTTTAGGATTCCAGCCGGGAATCTGACAATCTGTTTCACCTGATCTGTTTCACCTGTCTTTGTGATTGCCTCCACCCCCCTCCAGGTGTCGCCCATCTTCCCCATTATCCCCTGTGTATTTATACCTGTCTTCTCTGTTTGTCTGTTGCCAGTTCGCAAGAATCAGCGCATGCTTGTCCCCAGTCTCTCTTTTCTCATCCTCCTGGTTTTTACCCTTGCCTGTCCTGACCCTAAACCTGAGCCCGTCTGCCTGACCACTCTGCCTGACCCTGAGTCCGCCTACCTGACCCTGAGCCTGCCTGACCCTGAGCCCGCCTGCCTGACCACTCTGCCTGACCTGAGCCTACCCGCAGTCCTATACCTTTGCCCCTGTTGCTGTAATTAACATTGTTACTTTGACACGGTCTGCATCTGGGTCTTACCTTCATACCTGATACAAACTGTAGAAACTATGAGAATAGAAAGGTTCAGAACTTTTGTGAAACATCACAGGACAGGTGAGAAAGTTGTGGGAAGGTTGTATGCAAAATAACCATAGGACAACCAACGTATGGTTCTCAGAACGTTATGTGCTAGCTGGGATGATATTGTGTTTGATTTGTTCTTGTTTTCTGTGGAGACGCAGCGTCATGAATGATAGATCAATGACCGTTAAATAAGTTCTAAAATGTTGCTGGCCTGACAGTCTGGATAGTACTGACCTGACAGTCTGGATGGTACTGACCTGACAGTCTGGATGGTACTGACCTGACAGTCTGGATGGTACTGACCTGACAGTCTGGATGGTACTGACCTGACAGTCTGGATAGTACTGACCTGACAGTCTGGATGGTATGGACCTGACAGTCTGGATAGTACTGACCTGACAGTCTGGATAGTACTGACCTGACAGTCTGGATGGTACTGACCTGACAGTCTGGATAGTATGGACCTGACAGTCTGGATGGTACTGACCTGACAGTCTGGATAGTACTGACCTGACAGTCTGGATGGTATGGACCTGACAGTCTGGATATTACTGACCTGACAGTCTGGATAGTACTGACCTGACAGTCTGTATAGTATGGACCTGACAGTCTGGATGGTACTGACCTGACAGTCTGGATGGTACTGACCTGACAGTCTGGATGGTATGGACCTGACAGTCTGGATAGTACTGACCTGACAGTCTGGATAGTACTGACCTGACAGTCTGGATGGTACTGACCTGACAGTCTGGATGGTATGGACCTGACAGTCTGGATAGTACTGACCTGACAGTCTGGATGGTACTGACCTGACAGTCTGTATAGTATGGACCTGACAGTCTGGATGGTACTGACCTGACAGTCTGGATGGTACTGACCTGACAGTCTGGATAGTACTGACCTGACAGTCTGGATGGTACTGACCTGACAGTCTGGATAGTATGGACCTGACAGTCTGGATAGTACTGACCTGACAGTCTGGATGGTACTGACCTGACAGTCTGGATAGTATGGACCTGACAGTCTGGATAGTACTGACCTGACAGTCTGGATGGTATGGACCTGACAGTCTGGATAGTACTGACCTGACAGTCTGGATGGTACTGACCTGACAGTCTGTATAGTATGGACCTGACAGTCTGGATAGTACTGACCTGACAGTCTGGATAGTACTGACCTGACAGTCTGGATAGTATGGACCTGACAGTCTGGATAGTACTGACCTGACAGTCTGGATAGTACTGACCTGACAGTCTGGATGGTATGGACCTGACAGTCTGGATAGTATGGACCTGACAGTCTGGATGGTACTGACCTGACAGTCTGGATAGTATGGACCTGACAGTCTAGATGGTACTGACCTGACAGTCTGGATGGTACTGACCTGACAGTCTGGATGGTACTGACCTGACAGTCTGGATGGTACTGACCTGACAGTCTGGATGGTACTGACCTGACAGTCTGTATAGTATGGACCTGACAGTCTGGATGGTACTGACCTGACAGTCTGGATGGTACTGACCTGACAGTCTGGATAGTACTGACCTGACAGTCTGGATGGTACTGACCTGACAGTCTGGATAGTATGGACCTGACAGTCTGGATAGTACTGACCTGACAGTCTGGATGGTACTGACCTGACAGTCTGTATAGTATGGACCTGACAGTCTGGATAGTACTGACCTGACAGTCTGGATGGTACTGACCTGACAGTCTGGATAGTATGGACATGACAGTCTGGATGGTATGGACCTGACAGTCTGGATGGTACTGACCTGACAGTCTGGATAGTATGGACATGACAGTCTGGATGGTACTGACCTGACAGTCTGGATGGTACTGACCTGACAGTCTGGATGGTATGGACCTGACAGTCTGGATGGTACTGACCTGACAGTCTGGATGGTACTGACCTGACAGTCTGGATAGTATGGACCTGACAGTCTGGATAGTACTGACCTGACAGTCTGGATAGTATGGACCTGACAGTCTGGATGGTACTGACCTGACAGTCTGGATGGTACTGACCTGACAGTCTGGATAGTACTGACCTGACAGTCTGGATGGTATGGACCTGACAGTCTGGATAGTATGGACCTGACAGTCTGGATGGTACTGACCTGACAGTCTGGATAGTATGGACCTGACAGTCTGGATGGTATGGACCTGACAGTCTGGATGGTACTGACCTGACAGTCTGGATGGTACTGACCTGACAGTCTGGATAGTATGGACATGACAGTCTGGATAGTACTGACCTGACAGTCTGGATAGTATGGACATGACAGTCTGGATAGTATGGACCTGACAGTCTGGATAGTATGGACCTGACAGTCTGGATAGTACTGACCTGACAGTCTGGATAGTACTGACCTGACAGTCTGGATAGTATGGACCTGACAGTCTGGATAGTACTGACCTGACAGTCTGGATGGTACTGACCTGACAGTCTGGATAGTATGGACCTGACAGTCTGGATGGTACTGACCTGACAGTCTGGATAGTATGGACCTGACAGTCTGGATAGTATGGACCTGACAGTCTGGATGGTATGGACCTGACAGTCTGGATAGTATGGACCTGACAGTCTGGATGGTACTGACCTGACAGTCTGGATAGTATGGACCTGACAGTCTGGATAGTATGGACCTGACAGTCTGGATAGTATGGACCTGACAGTCTGGATGGTACTGACCTGACAGTCTGGATAGTATGGACCTGACAGTCTGGATAGTATGGACCTGACAGTCTGGATGGTACTGACCTGACAGTCTGGATGGTACTGACCTGACAGTCTGGATGGTACTGACCTGACAGTCTGGATGGTACTGACCTGACAGTCTGGATAGTATGGACCTGACAGTCTGGATAGTACTGACCTGACAGTCTGGATAGTACTGACCTGACAGTCTGGATAGTATGGACCTGACAGTCTGGATGGTATGGACCTGACAGTCTGGATAGTACTGACCTGACAGTCTGGATAGTATGGACCTGACAGTCTGGATGGTATGGACCTGACAGTCTGGATGGTACTGACCTGACAGTCTGGATAGTATGGACCTGACAGTCTGGATGGTATGGACCTGACATTACTATCAAAATAGTAGTTTCATTAGTTCAGTGTAATGTGTTGTTTTACACACACACACACACACACACACACACACACACACACACACACACACACACACACACACACACACACACACACACACACACACACACACACACACACACACACACACACACACACACACACACACACACACACAGGTTCATTAATACGTGAGTCTAATGTGAATGTGGGTTAAATGTGTCAAGGCAGAATGAGCAGCATCAAATATGTACAAAGACGCTCATGTTTTACACAGTACTTCACTGGACGCCACACATACTGTACTACATACTGTACTATATTATACATACTGTACTACATACTGTACTATATTAAACATACTGTACTATATTATACATACTGTACTACATACTGTACTATATTAAACATACTGTACTATATTATGTTATACATACTGTACCATATGCCTGGTACTATATTACACATACTGTACTACATACTGTACTATATTATACATACTGTACTATATACTGTACTATATTATACATACTGTACAATATACTGTACTATATTATACATACTGTACTATATACTGTACTATATTATACATACTGTACTATATACTGTACTATATTATACATACTGTACTACATACTGTACTATATTATACATACTGTACTATATACTGTACTATATTAAACATACTGTACTATATTATGTTATACATACTGTACCATATGACTGGTACTATATTACACATACTGTACTACATACTGTACTATATTAAACATACTGTACTATATTATACATACTGTACTATATACTGTACTATATTATACATACTGTACTATATACTGTACTATATTATCCATACTGTACTACATACTGTACTATATTATACATACTGTACTATATACTGTAGTATATTAAACATACTGTACTATATTATGTTATACATACTGTACCATATGACTGGTACTATATTACACATACTGTACTACATACTGTACTATATTATACATACTGTACTATATTATACATACTGTACTATATACTGTACTATATTATACATACTGTACTATATACTGTACTATATTATACATACTGTACTACATACTGTACTATATTATACATACTGTACTATATACTGTACTATATTAAACATACTGTACTATATTATGTTATACATACTGTACCATATGACTGGTACTATATTACACATACTGTACTACATACTGTACTATATTATACATACTGTACTATATTATACATACTGTACTATATACTGTACTATATTATACATACTGTACTATATACTGTACTATATTATACATACTGTACTACATACTGTACTATATTAAACATACTGTACTATATTATGTTATACATACTGTACCATATAACTGGTACTATATTACACATACTGTACTACATACTGTACTATATTATACATACTGTACTATATTATACATACTGTACTATATACTGTACTATATTATACATACTGTACTACATACTGTACTATATTACACATACTGTACTATATTACACATACTGTACCTGTCACGCCTTGGTCTTAGTATTTTGTGTCTTAGATAATTAGTTGGTCAGGCCAGGGTGTGACATGGGTTTATGTTATTGTTTTGTTGTATTGGGGTTTTTGTAGGCATTGGGATTGTGGTTGATTAGGGGTGTGTTTAGTTTAGGTTTGGCTGCCTGAGGCGGTTCTCAATCAGAGTCAGGTGATTCTTGTTGTCTCTGATGGGGAACCGTATTTAGGTAGCCTGGGTTTCACTGTGTATTTCGTGGGCGATTGTTCCTGTCTCTGTGTAGTTTCACCAGATAGGCTGTAATTAGGTTTCACGTTCCGTTTTGTTGTTTTTGTATTTGTCTCAGTATTTTTATGTAATCGTCATTTTGTTTCATTAAAAAACATGAGTAACCAACACGCTGCATTTCGGTCTGACTTTCTTGCGACAAACGAAGAACGCCGTTACAGTACCATAAGACTGGTACTATATTACACATACTGTACTACATGACTAGTATGCAGTCCATTTAAAATAACATCAAATTGATCAGAAATACAGTGTAGACATTGTTAATGTTGTAAATTACTATTGTAGCTGGAAACTGCAGATTTTTCATGGAATATCTACATAGGCATACAGACGCCCATTATCAGCAACCATCACTCCTGTGTTCAATGGCACGTTGTCTTAGCTAATCTAAGTTAATCACTTTAAAAGGCTAATTGATCATTAGAAAACCATTTTGCAATTATGTTAGCACAGCTGAAAACTGTTGTTCTGGTTAAAGAAGCAATAAAACTGGCCTTCTTTAGACTATTTGAGTATCTGGAGCATCAGCATTTGTGGGTTTGATTACAGGCTCAAAACGGCTAGAAACGAAGACCTTTCTTCTGAAACTCGTCAGTCTATTCTTGTTCTCAGAGATGAATGCTATTCCATGCGATGTTTTGCCAAGAAACTGAAGATCTCGTACAACGCTGTGTACCACTCCCTTCATAGAACAGTGCAAACTGGCCCTAACCAGAATAGAAACAGTGGGAGGCCCCGGTGCACAACTGAGAAAGTGAGCAAGAGGACAAGTATATCAGAGTGTCTTGTTTGAGAAACAGACGCCTCACATGTCCTCAGCTGGCAGCTTCATTTAAATAGTACCCACAAAACACCAGTCTCAACGTCAACAGTGAAGAGGTGACCACCGGGATGCTGGCCTTCTAGACAGAGCTCCTCTGTCCAGTGTCTGTGTTCTTGTTGGGGAGTCTTGTCTCTTATGTGCTCTGTTGAAAGATCAAGCATATAATAAATAAGTGCAGTATTTTCCCCAATCATATGCTGTACCCATGACGTCATCTCATACGGACCTCACCAGACCCTTAAACCACCTTTGTCAACAACCAGGAAACAAGGGACCAATCAGAGCAGTAAAGGAGCCCGGGTCCCAGCTGGAGGGCACACAGAGGAACACACCTGAGACTCATCAAGAACCCCTGCTAACGACCCCAGGTGACTGTACCTGTACCTAGTATTTATCGTCTGGTCTTGTTTGGTTGAAGTAACCTGATACATCCACAGTCTCTGGGTACAGTATTCCAGAAATGTAATTGACTGAGTATCCTTATTCTGATCTGGACAACATGAATCCAAAAGATACATTCTTGCAGCTCAGTATTTTTTTTTTAAATCTTTCAATTTTTTAAATGATTAACTGGTTTGACTGACTAGGTCCCTGTATGTTTTAATCGCCACAGCAGTAAAACAAGACATTCTCTGTCTGTAGAGAACATTCTCTGTCTGTAGAGAACATTCTCTGTCCGTAGAGAACATTCTCTGTCCGTAGAGAACATTCTCTGTCGGTAGAGAACATTCTCTGTCGGTAGAGAACATTCTCTGTCGGTAGAGAACATTCTCTGTCGGTAGAGAACATTCTTTGTCCGTAGAGAACATTCTCTGTCTGTAGAGAACATTCTCTGTCGGTAGAGAACATTCTCTGTCTGTAGAGAACATTCTCTGTCTGTAGAGAACATTCTCTGTCCGTAGAGAACATTCTCTGTCCGTAGAGAATATTTCAGCTTGGAGCAGGGGATATGTACTGTATGTTTTGTGAACAATGACCCACTGGCATACTTCCTCTACCACAGAGGACCGTGGTTTCTGATTGATTATTGTGCACTGGGTAGAGCAGTCACCAGGCGGCCATGTTGCTTACTTCCAAAGTGCTATCCTGTTCTCTACCTATTCCAATACTTTTAACCAGGGTCCATAAAGGCTCTGGTCTAAAGTAGTGGACTATAGGGAATAGGGAGCTTTTGGGGGGGGGGACAGCTGCTGTCTGTGTGGATGATCACAGTGTAACCTGAGGAACACCTCTTCATGCTTTCAACGGCTCAGCAACAACCAATTATAATCCATTTGGAGGACAGGAACAGGAAGTGCACTATCAATCACTCTCCTGGCCTGGTGTGGTGCTCAGACCTGATCAATCACTCTCCTTGCCTGTTGTGGTGTGGTGCTCAGACCTGATCAATCACTCTACTCTCCTGGCCTGTTGTGGTGCTCAGACCTGATCAATCACTCTCCTTGCCTGTTGTGGTGTGGTGCTCAGACCTGATCAATCACTCTCCTGGCCTGTTGTGGTGTGGTGCTCAGACCTGATCAATCACTCTCCTGGCCTGTTGTGTTGCTCAGACCTGATCAATCACTCTCCTGGCCTGTTGTGTTGCTCAGACCTGATCAATCACTTTACTGGCCTGTTGTGGTGTGGTGCTCAGACCTGATCAATCACTCTCCTGACCTGTTGTGGTGCTCAGACCTGATCAATCACTCTCCTGGCCTGTTGTGTTGCTCAGACCTGATCAATCACTCTCCTGGCCTGTTGTGGTGCTCAGACCTGATCAATCACTCTCCTGGCCTGTTGTGTTGCTCAGACCTGATCAATCACTCTCCTGGCCTGGAGTGGTGTGATGCTCAGACCTGATCAATCACTCTCCTGGCCTGGAGTGGTGCTCAGACCTGATCAATCACTCTACTGGCCTGTTGTGGTGCTCAGACCTGATCAATCACTCTCCTGGCCTGTTGTGGTGCTCAGACCTGATCAATCACTCTCCTGGCCTGGAGTGGTGTGGTGCTCAGACCTGATCAATCACTCTCCTGGCCTGTTGTGGTGCTCAGACCTGATCAATCACTCTCCTGACCTGTTGTGGTGTGGTGCTCAGACCTGATCGATCGATCACTCCCCTGGCCTGTTGTGGTGCTCAGACCTGATCGATCACTCTCCTGGCCTGTTGTGGTGCTTAGACCTGATCAATCACTCTCCTGGCCTGTTGTGGTGTGGTGCTCAGATCTGATCAATCACTCTACTGGCCTGTTGTGGTGTGGTGCTCAGATCTGATCAATCACTCTACTGGCCTGTTGTGGTGTGGTGCTCAGACCTGATCAATCACTCTCCTGGCCTGTTGTGGTGCTCAGACCTGATCAATCACTCTACTGGCCTGTTGTGGTGTGGTGCTCAGACCTGATCAATCACTCTCCTGGCCTGTTGTGGTGTGGTGCTCAGACCTGATCAATCACTCTCCTGGCCTGTTGTGGTGCTCAGACCTGATCAATCACTCTACTGGCCTGTTGTGGTGTGGTGCTCAGACCTGGGGTCCAAAAATATTTGAAATCATTAAATCAAATGCTAGAGATACTTGAAAGATGACAAATAATGTAGAATATCCCAACCAGCTCAGTGGGCATCAGATGGATGAACTCAGACACTCAGCTTTAATCTGTGGGTCTCCTGTTTTGTGTTGCAAAAAATTCAGAAAAATGTACATGTCTTCTTGGTGCAATGCAAAGACACACATCTACACCCTTCAAACAAGAAGATCAGCTTTTTCAACTGATTTCTTTTAGCTATGAACATCGTTCAAAACTACCGATTTCATTTAGCTACGAACATCGTTCAAAACTACTGATTTCATTTAGCTACGAACATCGTTCAAAACTACTGATTTCATTTAGCTATGAACATCGTTCAAAACTACTGATTTCATTTAGCTACGAACATCGTTCAAAACTACCGATTTCATTTAGCTATGAACATTGTTCCAAACTACTGATTTCATTTAGCTACGAACATTGTTCAAAAGATAATTCAAAATATAACAATGTACATAGATTAACCAGTGATGTGCATCTTAGATGTCAGTTCATTAATAATCACTTTGTCCTTCATGTAAATCTATATAATCTTTACCATTGTCTCATCAAATTCAAAATCAATCAATAAATATAATACAGTGCTTCATATGATAGTCTCTAGTTCTCACCAGTCTCTAACTCTCACCAGTCTCTAGCTCTCACGAGTCTCTAGCCCTCACCAGTCTCTAGCTCTCACCAGTCTCTAGCTCTCACCAGTCTCTAGCTCTCACCAGTCTCTTGCCCACCAGTCTCTAGCTCTCACCAGTCTCTAGCTCTCACCAGTCTCTAGCTCTCACCAGTCTCTTGCCCACCAGTCTCTAGCTCTCACCAGTCTCTTGCCCACCAGTCTCTAACTCTCACCAGTCTCTAGCTCTCACCAGTCTCTTGCCCACCAGTCTCTAACTCTCACCAGTCTAGCTCTCACGAGTCTCTAGCCCTCACCTGTCTCTATCTCTCACCAGTCTCTAGCCCTCTTTTCCATTGATTTGTATCCATTACTGCCATACAGCCATACAGCCATACAGCCCCAACCATACAGCCCCAACCATACAGCCCCAACCATACAGCCCCAACCATCCAGCACACAAACCCAAACATACAGCCATCCCAGCCATACAGCCTCAACCATTGAGCCCCAGCCATACAGCCTTCCCAGCCATACAGCCTCAACCATTGAGCCAAACAGCCCCAACGATACATCCATACAGCCCCACATACACAGACCCAACCATGTAGCCATACAGCCCCAGCCATACAGCCCCAACCAGCACCAACTATACATCCACACAGTCCCAACCATACAGCCTCTACCCTTCCTAGCCATACAGCCCCAACCCTCCCAGCCATACAGCCCCAGCCATACAGCCTCTACCCTTCCTAGCCATACAGCCCCAACCCTCCCAGCCATACAGCCCCAACCAGCCCCAACTATACATCCACACAGTCCCAACCATACAGCCTCTACCCTTCCTAGCCATACAGCCCCAACCCTCCTAGCCATACAGCCCCAACCAGCACCAACTATACATCCACACAGTCCCAACCATACAGCCTCTACCCTTCCTAGCCATACAGCCCCAACCCTCCCAGCCATACAGCCCCAGCCATACAGCCTCTACCCTTCCTAGCCATACAGCCCCAACCCTCCCAGCCATACAGCCCCAACCAGCCCCAACTATACATCCACACAGTCCCAACCATACAGCCTCTACCCTTCCTAGCCATACAGCCCCAACCCTCCTAGCCATACAGCCCCAACCAGCACCAACTATACATCCACACAGTCCCAACCATACAGCCTCTACCCTTCCTAGCCATACAGCCCCAACCCTCCCAGCCATACAGCCCCAGCCATACAGCCTCTACCCTTCCTAGCCATACAGCCCCAACCCTCCTAGCCATACAGCCCCAACACTCCCTAGCCATACAGCCCCAACCCTCCTAGCCATACAGCCCCAACACTCCTAGCCATACAGCCCCAACACTCCTAGCCATACAGCCCCAACCCTCCTAGCCATACAGCCCCAACCCTCCTAGCCATACAGCCCCAACACTCCCTAGCCATACAGCCTCTACCCTTCCTAGCCATACAGCCCCAACCCTCCTAGCCATACAGCCCCAACACTCCCTAGCCATACAGCCCCAACCCTCCCAGCCATACAGCCCCAACCTTCCCAGCCATACAGCTCCAGCCATACAGCCTCTACCCTTCCTAGCCATACAGCCCCAACCCTCCTAGCCATACAGCCCCAACCCTCCTAGCCATACAGCCCCAACACTCCCTAGCCATACAGCCCCAACCCTCCCAGCCATACAGCCCCAACCCTCCCAGCCATACAGCCCCAACCCTCCCAGGCATGCAGCCCCAACCCTCCCAGGCATGCAGCCCCAACCCTCCCAGGCATGCAGCCCCAACCCTCCCAGCCATACAGCCCCAACCCTCCCAGGCATGCAGCCCCAACCCTCCCAGGCATGCAGCCCCAACCCTCCCAGGCATGCAGCCCCAACCCTCCCAGCCATACAGCCCCAACACTCCCAGGCATGCAGCCTCAACCCTCCCAGGCATGCAGCCCCAACCCTCCCAACCATACAGCCCCAACACTCCCTAGCCATGCAGCCCCAACCCTCCCAGGCATGCAGCCCCAACCCTCCCAGGCATGCAGCCCCAACCCTCCCAGGCATGCAGCCCCAACCCTCCCAGGCATGCAGCCCCAACCCTCCCAGCCATACAGCCCCAACCCTCCCAGCCATACAGCCCCAACACTCCCAGCCATACAGCCCCAACCCTCCCAGGCATGCAGCCCCAACCCTCCCAGCCATACAGCCCCAACCCTCCCAGCCATACAGCCCCAACCCTCCCAGCCATACAGCCCCAACCCTCCCAGCCATACAGCCCCAACACTCCCAGGCATGCAGCCCCAACCCTCCCAGGCATGCAGCCCCAACCCTCCCAGCCATACAGCCCCAACACTCCCTAGCCATGCAGCCCCAACCCTCCCAGGCATGCAGCCCCAACCCTCCCAGCCATACAGCCCCAACCCTCCCAGCCATACAGCCCCAACACTCCCAGCCATACAGCCCCAACCCTCCCAGGCATGCAGCCCCAACCCTCCCAGCCATACAGCCCCAACCCTCCCAGCCATACAGCCCCAACCCTCCCAGCCATACAGCCCCAACCCTCCCAGCCATACAGCCCCAACACTCCCAGGCATGCAGCCCCAACCCTCCCAGGCATGCAGCCCCAACCCTCCCAGCCATACAGCCCCAACACTCCCTAGCCATGCAGCCCCAACCCTCCCAGGCATGCAGCCCCAACCCTCCCAGGCATGCAGCCCCAACCCTCCCAGGCATGCAGCCCCAACCCTCCCAGGCATGCAGCCCCAACCCTCCCAGGCATGCAGCCCCAACCCTCCCAGGCATGCAGCCCCAACCCTCCCAGGCATGCAGCCCCAACCCTCCCTAGCTATACAGCCCCAACCCTCCCTAGCTATACAGCCCCAGCCATACAGCTCCAAGTTGCCCCAGCCATACAGCCCCAACCCTCCCTAGCCATACAGCCCCAACCCTCCCTAGCCATACAGCCCCAGCCATACAGCCCCAACCATCCCTAGCCATACAGCCCCAGCCATACAGCCCCAACCATCCCTAGCCATACAGCCCCAACCCTCCCTAGCCATACAGCCCCAGCCATACAGCCCCAACCATCCCTAGCCATACAGCCCCAACCCTCCCTAGCCATACAGCCCCAGCCATACAGCCCCAACCCTCCCTAGCCATACAACCCCAGCCATACAGCCCCAACCCTCCCTAGCCATACAGCCCCAGCCATACAGCCCCAACCCTCCCTAGCCATACAACCCCAGCCATACAGCCCCATTATCTCCAATTCAATTCAACGGGTTTTATTTATTATGGGGCGGCAGGGTAGCCTAGTGGTTAGAGCGTTGTACTAGTAACCGGAAGGTTGCAAGTTCAAATCCCTGAGCTGACAAGGTACAAATCTGTTGTTCTGCCCCTGAACAGGCAGTTAACCCACTGTTCCTAGGCCGTCATTGAAAATAAGAACTTGTTCTTAACTGACTTGCCTTGTTAAATAAAGATAAAATAAAAAAAATTCATTGGAAACATATTACATTGCCAAAGCAAATGGAATAGACAATAAACAAAAAAGGGAAATAAACAAGGGAAACTTGAGTAAACATTACACTCACATAGTTTTAAAATAATATAGACATTTCAAATGTTATATGTCTATGTACGCTGTTGTAACCATGTGCAAGTAGTTGAAAGGTAAATATGGGTTGTATTTACAATGGTGTTTGTTCTTCACTGGTTGTCCTTTTCTCATGGCAATTGGTCACACATCTTTCTGCTGTGATGACACACTGTGGTATTTCACCCAGTAGATATGGGAGTTTATCAATGTTTGATTTGTTTTCAATTTTTTTTGTGGGTCTGTGTAATCTGAGAGAAATATGTGTCTCTAATATGGTTATACATTGGGCAGGAGGTTAGTAAGTGCAGATCAGTTTCCACTTCATTTTGTGGGCAGTGAGCACATAGCCTGTCTGCACAGTCTTCTTTTGAGAGCCATGTCTGCCTACGGAGGCCTTTCTCAATAGCAAGGCTATGCTCCCTGAGTCTGTACATAGTCAAAGCTTTCCTTAATGTCGGGTCAGTCACAGTGGTCAGGTATTCTCCCACTGTGTCCTCTCTGATTAGGGCCAAACAGCATTCTAGTTTGCTCTTTTTCTGTTCATTCTTGTCAGTGTGTCAAGTAATTATCTTTTTGCTTTCTCATGATTTGTTTGGGTCTAAATGTGTTTCTGTCCTGGGGCTCTGTGTGGTCTGTTTGTGTTTGTGAACAGAGCCCCAGGACCAGCTTGCTTAGGGGACTCTTCTCCAGGTTCATCTCTCTGTAGGTGATGGCTTTGTTATGGAAGGTTTGGGAATCACTTCCTTTTAGGTGGTTGTAGAATTTAAGGGCTCTTTTCTGGATGTTGATAATTAGTGGGTATCGGCCTAATTCTGCTCTGCATGCATTATTTGGTGTTCTACGCTGTACATGAAGGATATTTTTGCAGAATCCTGCAAGCAGAGTCTCAATTTGGTGTTTGTCTCATTTTGTGAATTCTTGGTTGGTGAGCGGACCTCAGACCTCACTATCATGAAGGGCAATGGATTCAATAACTGATGCAATTATTTTTTAGCCAGATTCTAATTGGTATGTTAATTTTATGTTCCTTTTGATGGCATAGTAGGCCCTTCTTGCCTTGTCTCTCAGATCGTTTACAGCTTTGTGGAAGTGACCTGTGGCGCTGATGTTTAGGCCAAGGTATGTACAGTTTGTGTGCCTTAGGTCAACGGTGTTTAGATGGAAGTTGTATTTGCACACTCTTGGCATTCTCTCAACCAGCTTCATTAGGAATGATTTTCCAAACAATCTTGAAGTAATTCCCATATATGCTGAGCACGTGTTGGCTGCTTTTCCTTCACCTTGAGGTCCAGCACATCCCAAACCATCTCAATTCGGGTGACTGTGTAGGCCAGGTCATCTGATGCAACACTCCATCACTCTCCTTGTTCAAGTAGCCCTTACACAGCCTGGTGGTGTGTTTTGGGTCATTGTCCCGTTGAAAAACTTAGCCTCCCCCACCATTCTGCACTGGCATTTTTATTCAGACATTTGGAACAACACAAATAAATAATCACAACATTTAAAACTCTATAAATATCAAAATATATACAAAAATAAGATCAATAGAAACAAATTTGTGTTGTTTTATATTATTCTTAACAATTTAGCACAAACCAGAAAAAAATGCAACACTTTGTCTGTGAAACTGTATATTCACAGTATTATGAATAAATTGTGGTTTATTTGGTAGCATTTCGTTCTGTGACTGATTTTACTAATTGCATTAGCACTGTACAAAGGTAGAGGTTCCCTATTTGATAGATTCCCCCGCTCCCCCTACCTCGGGCTTCCAGTGGGGAGACCTGAGGTCAACTTACCCCCACTCCCCTCCCCATCTCGTACTTCTGTGTGGGAGACCTTCCCAGGCAGTAGCCTGCCTAGCTCACAAACTAGAAACCCACTCCGACAAGTTTAATTGACCAAAAGTCCCACAAGGTGACATGATATCATTGACGTGACGTGCAAAATGAGCGATAGAAAACCGATCAAGCAAATGTCACCATTCCACTTTTTTTTGTGCGGGCGCCCCGTGCCTCCCCTGGCAAGGTGCCACCCTTGGCAGCTGCTCATGTCGCCTATACCTAAATCCTCCACTGCTCTAATTAACATCCTCTTCAGCAAAGGTAACTCTGGGTCTTCCTGTCCTGTGGCAGTCTTCATGAGAGCTAGTTTCATCATAGCGCTTGATGGTTGTTGTGACTGTACTTGAAGAAACTTTCAAAGTTCTTGAAATTTTATGGATTCACTGAGTAATGATGGCTTGCCATTTCTCTTTACTTATTTGCAATAATATGGACTTGGTCTTTTAACAAAGAGGGCCATCTTCTGTATATCCCCCTACCCTGTCACAACACAACTGATTTGTTCAAATGCATTAACGTGTTCACGCTACACGTTCCCCAAGGGCACCCCCCCCACCCCCTCAACTCAAAAAGTGGCGCACAGAATGCAAAAATATTCTTAGAAATATTTAACCTCCACACATTAACAAGTCCAATAGCTCAAATGAAAGATAAACACCTTGTTCATCTAACCAGCGAGTCAGATTTCTAAAATGTTTTACGGCGAAAACATAGCACATATGTATGTCAAACCACCACAAAGACACAGACGATATGTAGCCATTTTGTCAAACAAAAGATGCACAAACGCAGGATTAAAAGAAAAATAATTCACTAACCTTTTGAAAATCTTCATCAGATGACAGTAATAGGACATGTTACACAGTACATTTATGTTTTTTTCAATAATATGCCATTCATATCCATAAATCTCCGTTTACATTGACGCCATGTTCAGAAAATGCTAAAAAATGTCAGGAGAAATTATAGATAACTCCGCCAGATAACGCCAGATAACAGCAATACATATCATAAACTTTGACTAAATATACATGTTCTACATATAGTTAGAAAGATACACTGCTTCTTAATGCAATCGCTTTGTCACATTTATTTTTTACGTTACAGAAATCGTTTACTATTCAATAATCTGAGACGGCGCTCAGACATAAGCAATATTTCTCCGCTATGTTGGAGTCAACAGAAACACAAAATTACAACATAAATATTCCCTTACCTTTGATGGTCTTCAATCAGAATGTAGTGGAAGGAGTCATACTTACCCAAAACATTGTTTGGTTTCAAGTCGTGTGTCTTTGTTACGGATACAGTTATCCTGTGTGTGTGGGTATCCTGTGTGTGTGTTTCTTTTCTCTCTTTCTCCCCTCACAGGTGAAAATCATCACACCCCAATCAGTCAACAATCAATCATCAATCAGAAGACACACCCCCTCCTATTTCCTGACCTATCACGGTTCCTTCCCCATGGTTTAAAAACCCCATCATTTGTTTGTTCTAGAGCTCAATCATCTCTCTGTAAATGCCATGTCTGTAGGTCTCTGTGTGTCACTCTCGCTTTGTGTCTTAACCTCTCTTTTGTTTAAGCACCTCATAGCACTTTGTCATCACCTGTGAGTATTGTTTTTGGTTATGGTGTTTGTGTTTGATTGCTGGTTGGAAAAGGGGGAAACCAAGACAAGTCGCCCATGGGCATACACTACCCGTAGGTGAACTTTGTTAAATACACTAGTTAGAACTGGGCGGACCACCCACTGTATTTTTGGTTAGTTAGTTAGCTGTTGTTAAAGTAGGCTAGTCTAGCTTAGGGGTGTTTTTGAATACTTATTGTTTCTTTCCTTGGGTCCAGCTCAGCCCCTTTTCCTACTCCCCCCATTACCGTGTGTTTATGAATAAACCTAGAGTTTGACGGTAGATTTCTGTTGTCGTGGTTATTTCGTTCACATTTTTACTTTGTCACAATAATAATTTGCATGAGTTATGTTACGAGTCTCATTACCATCTCCCCTAGACTGTCGGGCCAAAAGGGATTCGTAACAGTCTTTGTGTTAGCATATGCGACAAGTTCCAGCTGAAATGCATCCAAAATCACTTCTGGTCCCGAACAGTTGCACATCAACTTCAAAATTACATATCAAGCTTTAGGATGTTATTAACGTACAAAACAATTGGCGATTCAACCGGACAAACGCAATTCCTCTCAGACAATCTGGAACGGAGGAATGACTGTGTACAATTCGCGCCAGAACGTGCATCTATTTTCTCGCGACACCCAGTATTTTGCCTGCCAAAGGGTCAAAGCTCGCGGGATTTTCACAATTAAACGCTCTACTGATAGAAGACATCTCGCGGAAGACATAGAAACTGTTCCCAGATCCATAGCTGGTTGGGAAGGGTGGGGGCGATGACGTCAAAGTTGGCCCAACTTTCTGAATGAGAACTAGTTTGGGAGATTGGCTGCCCTGTGAGTTCTGCTATACATACAGACATAATTCACACGGTTTTATAAGCTTAAGAGAGTTTTCTATTCAATAATTATTATTATATGCATATATTAGCAATTTTGGACAGATTTTTTTTTCAGTTTACTATGGGCACGCAATTCATCCAAAGGGGGCAGTATTGTCCCGAGCCATAACAATAAATTCCACGATTTAACTTCGAACAAGGCACACCTGTTAATTGAAATGCATTCCAGGTGACTACCTCATGAAGCTGGTTGAGAGAATGCCAAGAGTGTGCAAAGCTGTCATCGAGGCAGAGGGTGGCTACTTTTAAGAATCTCAAATACAAAATATATTTTCATCTTTTCACAAATAGTTTCATATTTAATCATTTAAATTGCACACCAATTCCATGTGAATCTGATAACTAGAATGTGTAGACTTTCCAACATACAGTTTATGTCATCCTATTATCAGTAATCATGTCTCAGACGCCAACTGATCTGACATCATATTCATTAAGCCCCAACGCATATTTTCAACTGGTTGGATGACCCAAATATGGTTCCGTTTCCCACCTTCTGATGTCACCAGACTCTCTACGTTAACAAAGGGCTTGACAAGATTCAACTCTATAAAGTAGAGGGAGAGAAAATTAGAAAGGTATTTATGGGGTTCATAAACCTCAACAACAGGCCAACATCATGACACCCTGGAACGAGTAGGTGTGTCCAAACTTTTGACAGGTACTGTATGTTGAAGAGGGCGAGGCTTAAGCTGCATCCCTGTCTCATCCCACGGCTCGTGGAAAGAAATGTGTGTGTTTTGGTAATTTTAACACACTTGTTGACTCTCTCTCTCTCTCTCTGTCTCTGTCTCTCTCTGTCTCTGTCTCTCTCTGTCTTTCTCTCTCTCTGTCTCTCTCTCTCTCTGTCTTTCTCTCTCTCTCTCTCTCATGAAACTAGTAACTGAACTAAACAAGCTCTTAATCTGAGGTAAACTCTGTTTTACAGAATTTTTACAGAGTAATCTTTTACTATTTTACTGTTTTTCTCCTATTTTTTTTTACTAATTTAATGTTTTACTCTTTTAATGTTTTACTAATTGTATGTTTGACACCTTTAATGTTTGACACCTTTAATGTTTGACACCTTTAATGTTTTACTCTTTTAATGTTTTACTCTTTTAGTGTTTTACTCCTCTCTTTTACTCTTTTAATGTTGTACTCTTTTAATGTTGTACTCTTTTAATGTTGTACTCTTTTAATGTTGTACTCTTTTAAATCAAATCAAAATCAAATCAAATGTATTTATATAGCCCTTCGTACATCGGCTGATATCTCAAAGTGCTGTACAGAAACCCAGCCTAAAAACCCAAACAGCAAGCAATGCAGGTGTAGAAGCACGGTGGTTAGGAAAAACTCCCTGGAAAGGCCAAAACCTAGGAAGAAACCTAGAGAGGAACCAGGCTATGTGGGGTGGCCAGTCCTCTTCTGGCTGTGCCGGGTAGAGATTATAACAGAACATGGCCAAGATGTTAAAATATTCATAAATGACCAGCATGGTCGAATAATAATAAGGCAGAACAGTTGAAACAGGAGCAGCAGCATGGCCAGGTGGACTGGGGACAGCAAGGAGTCATCATGTCAGGTAGTCCTGGGGCATGGTCCTAGGGCTCAGGTCCTCCGAGAGAGAGAAAGAAAGATAATTAGAGAGAGCATATGTGGGGTGGCCAGTCCTCTTCCGGCTGTGCCGGGTGGAGATTATAACAGAACATGGCCAGGATGTTCAAATGTTCATAAATGACCAGCATGGTCCAATAATAATAAGGCAGAACAGTTGAAACTGGAGCAGCAGCACGGCCAGGTGGACTGGGGACAGCAAGGAGTCATCATGTCAGGTAGTCCTGGGGCATGGTCCTAGGGCTCAGGTCCTCTGAGAGAGAGAATTAGAGAACGCACACTTAGATTCACACAGGACACCGAATTGGACAGGAGAAGTACTCCAGATATAACAAACTGACCCCAGCCCCCCCACACATAAACTACTGCAGCATAAATACTGGAGGCTGAGACAGGAGGGGTCAGGAGACACTGTGGCCCCATCCGAGGACACCCCCGGACAGGGCCAAACAGGAAGGATATAACCCCACCCACATTGCCAAAGCACAGCCCCCACACCACTAGAGGGATATCTTCAACCACCAACTTAACATCCTGAGACAAAGCTGAGTATAGCCCGCAAAGATCTCCGCCATGGCACAACCCAAGGGGGGGCGCCAACCCAGACAGGATGACCACATCAGTGAATCAACCCACTCAGGTGTCGCACCCCTTCCAGGGACGGCATGAGAGAGCCCCAGTAAGCCAGTGACTCAGCCCCTGTAATAGGGTTAGAGGCAGAGAATCCCAGTGGAAACAGGGGAACCGGCCAGGCAGAGACAGCAAGGGTGGTTCGTTGCTCCAGAGCCTTTCCGTTCACCTTCCCACTCCTGGGCCAGACTACACTCAATCATATGACCCACTGAAGAGATGAGTCTTCAGTAAAGACTTAAAGGTTGAGACCGAGTTTGCGTCTCTGACATGGGTAGGCAGACCGTTCCATAAAAATGGAGCTCTATAGGAGAAAGCCCTGCCTCCAGCTGTTTGCTTAGAAATTCTAGGGACAATTAGGAGGCCTGCGTCTTGTGACCATAGCGTACGTGTAGGTATGTACGGCAGGACCAAATCAGAAGAAGATAGGTAGGAGCAAGCCCATGTAATGCTTTGTAGGTTAGCAGTAAAACCTTGAAATCAGCCCTTGCTTTGACAGGAAGCCAGTGTAGGGAGGCTAGCACTGGAGTAATATGATCAAATTTTTTGGTTCTAGTCAGGATTCTAGCTGCCGTATTTAGCACTAACTGAAGTTTATTTAGTGCTTTATCCGGGTAGCCGGAAAGTAGAGCATTGCAGTAGTCTAACCTAGAAGTGACAAAAGCATGGATACATTTTTCTGCATCATTTTTGGACAGAAAGTTTCTGATTTTTGCAATGTTACGTAGATGGAAAAAAGCTGTCCTTGAAATGGTCTTGATATGTTCTTCAAAAGAGAGATCAGGGTCCAGAGTAACGCCGAGGTCCTTCACAGTTTTATTTGAGACGAATGTACAACCATTAAGATTAATTGTCAGATTCAACAGAAGATCTCTTTGTTTCTAGGGACCTAGAACAAGCATCTCTGTTTTGTCCGAGTTTAAAAGTAGAAAGTTTGTAGCCATCCACTTCCTTATGTCTGAAACACATGCTTCTAGCAAGGGCAATTTTGGGGCTTCACCATGTTTCATTGAAATGTACAGCTGTGTGTCATCCGCATAGCAGTGAAAGTTAACATTATGTTTTTGAATAACATCCCCAAGAGGTAAAATATATAGTGAAAACAATAGTGGTCCTAAAACGGAACCTTGAGGAACACCGAAATTTACAGTTGATTTGTCAGAGGACAAACCATTCACAGAGACAAACTGATATCTTTCCGACAGATAAGATCTAAACCAGGCCAGAACTTGTCCGTGTAGACCAATTTGGGTTTCCAATCTCTCCAAAAGAATGTGGTGATCGATGGTATCAAAAGCAGCACTAAGGTCTAGGAGCACGAGGACAGATGCAGAGCCTCGGTCCGATGCCATTAAAATGTCATTTACCACCTTCACAAGTGCCGTCTCGGTGCTATGATGGGGTCTAAAACCAGACTGAAGAATTTCGTATACATTGTTTGTCTTCAGGAAGGCAGTGATTTGCTGCGCAACAGCTTTTTCTAAGATTTTTGAGAGGAATGGAAGATTCGATATAGGCCGATAGTTTTTTATATTTTCTGGGTCAAGGTTTGGCTTTTTCAAGAGAGGCTTTATTACTACCACTTTTAGTGAGTTTGGTACACATCCGGTGGATAGAGAGCCGTTTATTATGTTCAACATAGGAGGGCCAAGCACAGGAAGCAGCTCTTTCAGTAGTTTAGTTGGAATAGGGTCCAGTATGCAGCTTGAAGGTTTAGAGGCCATGATTATTTTCATCATTGTGTCAAGAGATATTTTACTAAAACACTTGAGCGTCTCTCTTGATCCTAGGTCCAGGCAGAGTTGTGCAGACTCAGGACAACTGAGCTTTGAAGGAATACGCAGATTTAAAGAGGAGTCTGTAATTTGCTTTCTAATAATCATCATTTTTTCCTCAAAGAAGTTCATGAATTTATCACTGCTAAAGTGAAAGTCATCCTCTCTTGGGGAATGCTGCTTTTTAGTTAGCTTTGCGACAGTATCAAAAAGGAATTTCGGATTGTTCTTATTTTCCTCAATTAAGTTAGAAAAATAGGATGATTGAGCAGCAGTAAGGGCTCTTCGGTACTGCACGGTACTGTCTTTCCAAGCTAGACGGAAGACTTCCAGTTTGGTGTGGCGCCATTTCCGTTCCAATTTTCTGGAAGCGTGCTTCAGAGCTCGGGTATTTTCTGTGTACCAGGGAGCTAGTTTCTTATGAGAAATGTTTTTAGTTTTTAGGGGTGCAACTGCATCTAGGGTATTGCGCAAGGTTAAATTGAGTTCCTCAGTTAGGTGGTTAACTGATTTTTGTCCTCTGGCGTCATTGGGTAGACAGAGGGAATCTGGAAGGACATCAAGGAGTCTTTGTGTTGTCTGTGAATTTATAGCACGACTTTTGATGTTCCTTGGTTGGGGTCTGAGCAGATTATTTGTTGCAATTGCAAACGTAATAAAATGGTGGTCCGATAGTCCAGGATTATGAGGAAAAACATTAAGATCCACAACATTTATTCCATGGGACAAAACTAGGTCCAGCGTATGACTGTGACAGTGAGTGGGTCCAGAGACATGTTGGACAAAACCCACTGAGTCGATGATGGCTCCGAAAGCCTTTTGGAGTGGGTCTGTGGACTTTTCCATGTGAATATTAAAGTCACCAAAGATTAGAATATTATCTGCTATGACTACAAGGTCCGATAGGAATTCAGGGAACTCAATGAGGAACGCTGTATATGGCCCAGGAGGCCTGTAAACAGTAGCTATAAAAAGTGATTGAGTAGGCTGCATAGACTTCATGACTAGAAGTTCAAAAGACGAAAAAGTCATTTTTTTTTTGTAAATTGAAATTTGCTATCGTAAATGTTAGCAACACCTCCGCCTTTGCGGGATGCACGGGGGATATGGTCACTAGTGTAGCCAGGAGGTGAGGCCTCATTTAACACAGTAAATTCATCAGGCTTAAGCCATGTTTCAGTCAGGCCAATCACATCAAGATTATGATCAGTGATTAGTTCATTGACTATAATTGCCTTTGAAGTAAGGGATCTAACATTAAGTAGCCCTATTTTGAGATATGAGGTATCATGATCTCTTTCAATAATGACAGGAATGGAGGTGGTCTTTATCCTAGTGAGATTGCTAAGGCGAACACCGCCATGTTTAGTTTTGCCCAACCTAGGTCGAGGCACAGACACGGTCTCAATGGTGATAGCTGAGCTGACTAAACTGACTGTGCTAGTGGCAGACTCCACTATGCTGGCAGGCTGGCTAACAGCCTGCTGCCTGGCCTGCACCCTATTTCATTGTGGAGCTAGAGGAGTTAGAGCCCTGTCTATGTTGGTAGATAAGATGAGAGCACCCCTCCAGCTTGGATGGAGTCCGTCACTCCTCAGCAGGTCAGGCTTGGTCCTGTTTGTGGGTGAGTCCCAGAAAGAGGGTCAATTATCTACAAATTCTAACTTTTGGGAGGGGCAGAAAACATGTTTTTTAATGTTTTAGTCCTCTAATGGTTTACTCCTTTAATGTTTTAGTCCTCTAATGTTTTACTCCTTTAATGTTTGTCCTCTAATGTTTTAGTCCTCTAATGTTTTAGTCCTCTAATGTTTTACTCCTTTAATGTTTTATTAATTTAATGTTTTCCAAATTTAACTAAATGCTAATGCATGACACTATTAACTGAACTAATCAAGATCTTAATCTGAGGTAAACACACTCTTAATCTGAGGTAAACACACTCTTAATCTGAGGTAAACACACTCTTATTTAGAGTTAAACAAGCTCTTCATCTGCGGTAAACAAGCTCTGAATCTCTGGCCGTGCAAGTCTGATTGTATCTAGATAACAAAGTAGAACGTTGTAAATTAAGAGACAAATAAAGATACTTGACTAAACCCTCCGACTGGTTAAGTCTTATTAGGCTGATCAATCACTCTAGTGGCTTATTCCACTGCAGGGGAGAGTCCTCAGAATAACAAATAAAGGTGTTCTAAAGTCATGCATGTAAACAAACATACTTCATCGTTATCTCCCCAGACCTGACATAGTATTCTCCCCAACCCTGACATAGTATTCTCCCCAGACCTGACATAGTATTCTCCCCAGACCTGACATAGTATTCTCCCCAGACCTGACATAGTGTTCTCCCCAGACCTGACATAGTATTCTCCCCAGACCTGACATAGTATTCTCCCCAGACCTGCCATAGTATTCTCCTCAGACCTGACATAGTATTCTCCTCAGACCTGACATAGTATTCTCCCCAGACCTGACATAGTATTCTCCCCAGACCTGACATAGTATTCTCCCTAGACCTGACATAGTATTCTCCCCAAACCTGACATAGTATTCTCCTCAGACCTGACATAGTATTCTCCCCAGACCTGACATAGTATTCTCCCCAGACCTGACATAGTATTCTCCCAAGACCTGACGTAGTATTCTCCCCAGACCTGACATAGTATTCTCCTCAGACCTGACATAGTATTCTCCCCAGACCTGACATAGTATTCTCCCCAGACCTGACATAGTATTCTCCCTAGACCTGACATCGTATTCTCCCCAGACATGACATAGTATTCTCCTCAGACCTGACATAGTATTCTCCCAAGACCTGACATAGTATTCTCCTCAGCCCTGATATAGTATTCTCCCCAGACCTGACATAGTATTCTCCTCAGACCTGACATAGTATTCTCCTCAGACCTGACATAGTATTCTCCCCAGACCTGACATAGTATTCTCCTTAGACCTGACATAGTATTCTCCCAAGACCTGACATAGTATTCTCCCCAGACCTGACATAGTATTCTCCCCAGACCTGACATAGTATTCTCCCCAGACCTCACATAGTATTCTCCCCAGACCTGACATAGTATTCTCCTCAGACCTGACATAGTATTCTCCCCAGACCTGACATAGTATTCTCCCCTGACCTGACATAGTATTCTCCCTAGACCTGACATAGTATTCTCCCAAGACCTGACGTAGTATTCTCCCCAGACCTGACATAGTATTCTCCCCAGACCTGACATAGTATTCTCCCCAGACCTGACATAGTATTCTCCCCAGACCTGACATAGTATTCTCCCCAACCCTGACATAGTATTCTCCCAAAACCTGACATAGTATTCTCCCAAAACCTGACATAGTATTCTCCTCAGACCTGACATAGTATTCTCCCCAGACCTGACATAGTATTCTCCTCAGACCTGACATAGTATTCTCCTCAGACCTGACATAGTATTCTCCTCAGACCTGACATAGTATTCTCCTCAGACCTGACATAGTATTCTCCCAAAACCTGACATAGTATTCTCCTCAGACCTGACATAGTATTCTCCCCTGACCTGACATAGTATTCTCCTCAGACCTGACATAGTATTCTCCTCAGACGTGACATAGTATTCTCCCCAAACCTGACATAGTATTCTCCCTAGACCTGACATAGTATTCTCCCCAAACCTGACATAGTATTCTCCCCAGACCTGACATAGTGTTCTCCCCAAACCTGACATAGTTTTCTCCCCAAACCTGACATAGTATTCTCCCTAGACCTGACATAGTGTTCTCCCCAAACCTGACATAGTATTCTCCCTAGACCTGGCATAGTATTCTCCCCAGACCTGACATAGTATTATCCCCAAACCTGACATAGTATTATCCCCAGACCTGACATAGTATTCTCCTCAGACCTGACATAGTATTCTCCTCAGACCTGACATAGTATTCTCCTCAGACCTGACATAGTATTCTCCCCAGACCTGACATAGTATTCTCCTTAGACCTGACATAGTATTCTCCCCAGACCTGACATAGTATTCTCCTCAGACCTGACATAGTATTCTCCTCAGACCTGACATAGTATTCTCCTCAGACCTGACATAGTATTCTCCTCAGACCTGACATAGTATTCTCCCAAAACCTGACATAGTATTCTCCTCAGACCTGACATAGTGTTCTCCCCAAACCTGACATAGTATTCTCCCCAAACCTGACATAGTATTCTCCCTAGACCTGACATAGTGTTCTCCCCAAACCTGACATAGTATTCTCCCTAGACCTGACATAGTATTCTCCCCAAACCAGACATTGTATTCTCCCTAGACCTGACATAGTATTCTCCCCAGACCTGACATAGTATTATCCCCAAACCTGACATAGTATTCTCCCCAGACCTGACATAGTATCCTCCTCAGACCTGACATAGTATTCTCCTCAGACCTGACATAGTATTCTCCCCAGACCTGACATAGTATTCTCCTCAGACCTGACATAGTATTCTCCTCAGACCTGACATAGTATTCTCCTCAGACCTGACATAGTATTCTCCCTAGACCTGACATAGTATTCTCCTCAGACCTGACATAGTACTCTCCCCAGACCTGACATAGTATTCTCCCCAGACCTGACATAGTATTCTCCCCAGACCTGACATAGTATTCTCCTCAGACCTGACATAGTATTCTCCCCAAACCTGACATAGTATTCTCCCCAAACCTGACATAGTATTCTCCCCAAAACCTGACATAGTATTCTCCTCAGACCTGACGTAGTATTCTTCAGTTAGTAGTCTGTAGTCTGACCCATCTGGTCTGTGATTACAGACTGATGCCTGTAGTCTGACCCATCTGGTCTGTGATTACAGACTGATGCCTGTAGTCTGACCCATCTGGTCTGTGATTACAGACGGATGCCTGTAGTCTGACCCATCTGGTCTGTGATTACAGACGGATGCCTGTAGTCTGACCCATCTGGTCTGTGATTACAGACTGATGATGCCTGTAGTCTGACCCATCTGGTCTGTGATTACAGACTGGTGCCTGTAGTCTGACCCATCTGGTCTGTGATTACAGACTGGTGCCTGTAGTCTGACCCATCTGGTCTGTGATTACAGACTGGTGCCTGTAGTCTGACCCATCTGGTCTGTGATTACAGACTGGTGCCTGTAGTCTGACCCATCTGGTCTGTGATTACAGACTGATGATGCCTGTAGTCTGACCCATCTGGTCTGTGATTACAGACTGGTGCCTGTAGTCTGACCCATCTGGTCTGTGATTACAGACTGATGATGCCTGTAGTCTGACCCATCTGGTCTGTGATTACAGACTGATGATGCCTGTAGTCTGACCCATCTGGTCTGTGATTACAGACTGGTGATGCCTGTAGTCTGACCCATCTGGTCTGTGGTTACAGACTGGTGCCTGTAGTCTGACCCATCTGGTCTGTGATTACAGACTGGTGCCTGTAGTCTGACCCATCTGGTCTGTGATTACAGACTGGTGCCTGTAGTCTGACCCATCTGGTCTGTGATTACAGACTGGTGCCTGTAGTCTGACCCATCTGGTCTGTGATTACAGACTGGTGCCTGTAGTCTGACCCATCTGGTCTGTGATTACAGACTGGTGCCTGTAGTCTGACCCATCTGGTCTGTGATTACAGACTGATGCCTGTAGTCCACCCATCTGGTCTGTGATTACAGACTGGTGCCTGTAGTCTGACCCATCTGGTCTGTGATTACAGACTGGTGCCTGTAGTCTGACCCATCTGGTCTGTGATTACAGACTGGTGCCTGTAGTCTGACCCATCTGGTCTGTGATTACAGGCTGATGCCTGTAGTCTGACCCATCTGGTCTGTGATTACAGACTGGTGCCTGTAGTCTGACCCATCTGGTCTGTGATTACAGACTGGTGCCTGTAGTCTGACCCATCTGGTCTGTGATTACAGACTGGTGCCTGTAGTCTGACCCATCTGGTCTGTGATTACAGACTGATGCCTGTAGTCTGACCCATCTGGTCTGTGATTACAGACTGGTGCCTGTAGTCTGACCCATCTGGTCTGTGATTACAGACTGGTGCCTGTAGTCTGACCCATCTGGTCTGTGATTACAGACTGGTGCCTGTAGTCTGACCCATCTGGTCTGTGATTACAGACTGGTGCCTGTAGTCTGACCCATCTGGTCTGTGATTACAGGCTGATGCCTGTAGTCTGACCCATCTGGTCTGTGATTACAGACTGGTGCCTGTAGTCTGACCCATCTGGTCTGTGATTACAGGCTGATGCCTGTAGTCTGACCCATCTGGTCTGTGATTACAGACTGGTGCCTGTAGTCCACCCATCTGGAGCATCACACCTGAGGACCTTTTTGAGGAAAGTTGATGCCAATTTACCATCAAGTTTACTGGACATGGCTGGTGGTGGTGAACACAGTTCTCCACTGTAAATACTACAGGAAACTACAGTACTGTCTGCAAAACACTACAGTAAATATTACAATATACTACAGTAATAAACGCAAAACACTACAGTAAATACTAGAGTAAAGTCTGCAGAAATACTACAGTGTATAGTATAGTAAATACATATATTAATACTACAGTATTTCTATTATAGTATTTTTTCATGTGGGTCGAGACAGTCATTTACTGACTTGGACTGTCTCCATGGCTACCTGCGCTACTGGCCCAATGGGGTCTCTCTCTCTCCCTCTCTCCCTTTCTCTCCTCTCTCTCTCTCTCCTGTCTCTCTCTCTCTCTCTCTCTCCTGTCTCTCTCTCTCTCTCTCCTGTCTCTCTCTCTCTCTCCTCTCTCTCTCTCTCTCTCTCTCTCCCGTCTCTCTCTCTCTCTCTCTCTCTCCTGTCTCTCTCCTCTCTCTCTCTCCCGTCTCTCTCTCTCTCTCTCCTGTCTCTCTCCTCTCTCTCTCTCCTGACTCTCTCTCTCTCTCTCTCTCTCTCTCTGTCTCTCTCTCCTCTCTCTCTCTCTCTCTGTCTCTCTCTCTTCTCTCTCTTCTCTCTCTCTCTCTCTCTCCTGTCTCTCCTCTCTCTCTCTCCTGTCTCTCTCTCTCTCATTCTCACACACACACACACACACACACACACACACACACACACACACACACACACACACACACACACACACACACACACACACACACACACACACACACACACACAGACACACACACACACACACACTCTCTTGTAGTGTACTACATAAGGAATAGGGTGCCGTTTGGGACACAAACCCTCGCCCTCTCTCCTTTAGCGTGCTGTGGGGGAGGGGGGGTAAATCTCACTTGGTCCTGTATGGCACCAGCTGTCCAAAGAAACGGGAGGCGTGGCAAATTACCACCATTATGGGAGTAGAGAGGCGTGTCTAAAGTTATTAACTGTGGCCACGAGACACAGGTGTTCACAGGGAGCCGGCCGATCTTTTAAATCTGTCCTGGCTGAGAGGGAATGAATGGCAGACGAAGGTTCCATGTAGGATAGAGTCCAGTGTCTATGGGGTGTCCATGTAGGATACAGTCCAGTGTCTATGGGGGGTCCATGTAGGATACAGTCCAGTGTCTATGGGGGGTCCATGTAGGATACAGTCCAGTGTCTATGGGGGGTCCATGTAGGATACACTCCAGTGTGTATGGGGGGTCCATGTAGGATACAGTCCAGTGTCTATGGGGGTTCATGTAGGATACAGTCCAGTGTCTATGGGGGGTCCATGTAGGATACAGTCCAGTGTCTATGGGGGGTCCATGTAGGATAGAGTCCAGTGTCTATGGGGTGTCCATGTAGGATACAGTCCAGTGTCTATGGGGGGTCCATGTAGGATACAGTCCAGTGTCTATGGGGGTCCATGTAGGATACAGTCCAGTGTCTATGGGGGTCCATGTAGGATACAGTCCAGTGTCTATGGGGGGTCCATGTAGGATACACTCCAGTGTGTATGGGGGTCCATGTAGGATACAGTCCAGTGTCTACGGGGGTCCATGTAGGATACAGTCCAGTGTCTATGGGGGTTCATGTAGGATACAGTCCAGTGTCTATGGGGGGTCCATGTAGGATACAGTCCAGTGTCTATGGGGGGTCCATGTAGGATACACTCCAGTGTGTATGGGGGGTCCATGTAGGATACAGTCCAGTGTCTATGGGGGGTCCATGTAGGATACAGTCCAGTGTGTATGGGGGGTCCATGTAGGATACAGTCCAGTGTGTATGGGGGGTCCATGTAGGATACAGTCCAGTGTCTATGGGGGTCCATGTAGGATACAGTCCAGTGTCTATGGGGGGTCCATGTAGGATACAGTCCAGTGTGTATGGGGGGTTCATGTAGGATAGAGTCCAGTGTGTATGGGGGGGTCAAGGTAGGATACAGACCAGTGTGTATGGGGGGTCCATGTAGGATACAGTCCAGTGTGTATGGGGGGTCCATGTAGGATACACTCCAGTGTGTATGGGGGGTCCATGTAGGATACAGTCCAGTGTCTATGGGGGTTCCATGTAGGATACAGTCCAGTGTCTATGGGGGGTCCATGTAGGATACAGTCCAGTGTGTATGGGGGGTTCATGTAGGATAGAGTCCAGTGTGTATGGGGGGGTCAAGGTAGGATACAGACCAGTGTGTATGGGGGGTCCATGTAGGATACAGTCCAGTGTCTATGGGGGGTCCATGTAGGATCCAGTCCAGTGTGTATGGGGGGTCCATGTAGGATACAGTCCAGTGTCTATGGGGGGTCCATGTAGGATACAGTCCAGTGTCTATGGGGGGTCCATGTAGGATACAGTCCAGTGTGTATGGGGGGTCCATGTAGGATACAGTCCAGTGTGTATGGGGGGTCCATGTAGGATACAGTCCAGTGTCTATGGGGGGTCCATATAGGATACAGTCCAGTGTGTATGGGGGGTCCATGTAGGATACAGTCCAGTGTCTATGGGGGGTCCATATAGGATACAGTCCAGTGTGTATGGGGGGTCCATGTAGGATACAGTCCAGTGTCTATGGGGGGTCCATATAGGATACAGTCCAGTGTCTATGGGGGGTCCATGTAGGATACAGTCCAGTGTCTATGGGGGGTCCATGTAGGATACAGTCCAGTGTGTATGGGGGGTCCATATAGGATACAGTCCAGTGTCTATGGGGGGTCCATGTAGGATACAGTCCAGTGTCTATGGGGGGTCCATGTAGGATACAGTCCAGTGTCTATGGGGGGTCCATATAGGATACAGTCCAGTGTGTATGGGGGTCCATGTAGGATACAGTCCAGTGTCTATGGGGGGTCCATATAGGATACAGTCCAGTGTGTATGGGGGGTCCATGTAGGATACAGTCCAGTGTCTATGGGGGGTCCATATAGGATACAGTCCAGTGTGTATGGGGGGTCCATGTAGGATACAGTCCAGTGTCTATGGGGGGTCCATATAGGATACAGTCCAGTGTCTATGGGGGGTCCATGTAGGATACAGTCCAGTGTCTATGGGGGGTCCATGTAGGATACAGTCCAGTGTGTATGGGGGGTCCATGTAGGATACAGTCCAGTGTGTATGGGGTGTCCATGTAGGATACAGTCCAGTGTGTATGGGGGGTCCATGTAGGATACAGTCCAGTGTGTATGGGGTGTCCATGTAGGATACAGTCCAGTGTGTATGGGGGGGTCAAGGTAGGATACAGTCCAGTGTCTATGGGGGGTCCATGTAGGATACAGTCCAGTGTGTATGGGGGGTCCATGTAGGATACAGTCCAGTGTGTATGGGGGGTCCATGTAGGATACAGTCCAGTGTGTATGGGGGGTCCATGTAGGATACAGTCCAGTGTCTATGGGGGGTCCATGTAGGATCCAGTCTAGTGTGTATGGGGGGGTCCATGTAGGATACAGTCCAGTGTGTATGGGGGGGTCCATGTAGGATACAGTCCAGTGTGTATGGGGGGTCCATGTAGGATACAGTCCAGTGTCTATGGGGGTTGAGGGGGGGGGGTGTCGTTGCAGCCTGGCTCATTTCAATAGGAGACCTTTCCTATTGTGTGGTTCTAATTCCCTTTTCCTCATTCACTGGAATGGGGCTAATGTCCGTTTCCAGATTAACAACAGTAAAGTGTGCCACTGACTGTTGTTATCCTCTGAGTTAAACCTTCCCTTCTTTCCTCGTCAGTAGATAACAATGTCAATATTGTTTAATCAAGCAACTTCCGTTGAGAGTATTAGATGTGATTAAAAGATGCCTATAGTGAATCTATTGGGTTTTAGGGTCTGTTTTCCCAGACACAAATTAAGCTTAGTCCTGGACTAAAGTGTATGATTCATGGAGATGAGTCCTGGACTAAAGAGTTTGATTCATGGAGATGAGCCCTGGACTAAAGTGTATGATTCATGGAGATGAGTCCTGGACTAAAGTGTATGATTCATGGAGATGAGTCCTGGACTAAAGAGTATGACTCATGGAGATGAGTCCTGGACTAAAGCGTTTGATTCATGGAGATGAGTCCTGGACTAAAGAGTATGATTCATGGAAATGAGTCCTGGACCAAAGAGTATGATTCATGGAGATGAGCCCTGGACCAAAGAGTATGATTCATAGAGATTCTCTTTTTAGTCCAGGGCTAGGCTCAATCTGCATCTGGGAAACTGGTCCTCGGTGGTTCAGAACACTTTTTTTGACGTTAGTTATTTAGCAGATGCTCTTATCCAGAGCGACTTATAGTAGTGTATTAATCTCCAGAAAGCGAGGTGGACCAGTCATAGTCAGTACATTCATCTCCAGATAGCTAGGTGGACCAGTCATAGTCAGGACATTCATCTCCAGATAGATAGGTGGACCAGTCATAGTCAGTACATTCATCTCCAGATAGCTAGGTGGACCAGTCATAGTCAGTACATTCATCTCCAGATAGCTAGGTGGACCAGTCATAGTCAGTACATTCATCTTCAGATAGCTAGGTGGACCAGTCATAGTCAGTACATTCATCTCCAGATAGCTAGGTGGACCAGTCATAGTCGGTACATTCATCTCCAGATAGCTAGGTGGACCAGTCATAGTCGGTACATTCATCTCCAGATAGCTAGGTGGACCAGTCATAGTCAGTGCATTCATCTACAGATAGCTAGGTGGACCAGTCATAGTCAGTACATTCATCTCCAGATAGCTAGGTGGACCAGTCATAGTCAGGACATTCATCTCCAGATAGATAGGTGGACCAGTCATAGTCAGTACATTCATCTCCAGATAGCTAGGTGGACCAGTCATAGTCAGTACATTCATCTCCAGATAGCTAGGTGGACCAGTCATAGTCAGTACATTCATCTTCAGATAGCTAGGTGGACCAGTCATAGTCAGTACATTCATCTCCAGATAGCTAGGTGGACCAGTCATAGTCGGTACATTCATCTTCAGATAGCTAGGTGGACCAGTCATAGTCAGTACATTCATCTCCAGATAGCTAGGTGGACCAGTCATAGTCGGTACATTCATCTCCAGATAGCTAGGTGGACCAGTCATAGTCAGTACATTCATCTTCAGATAGCTAGGTGGACCAGTCATAGTCAGTACATTCATCTCCAGATAGATAGGTGGGACAAGCACATATCACAGGCTTTGTAGTACATGTTTCCTAAATAAAGTAGTTATCAGCAAAGTCAGCTAGAAAAAGGGAGGACCCAGAGGAGTCAGCTAGAAAAAGGGAGGACCTGGAGGAGTCAGCTAGAAAAAGGGAGGACCCAGATGAGTCAGCTAGAAAAAAGGAGGACCCAGAGGAGTCAGCTAGAAAAGGGGAGGACCTCGAGTAGTCAGCTAGAAAAGGGGAGGACCCAGAGGAGTCAGCTAGAAAAGGGTAGGACCTGGAGGAGTCAGCTAGAAAAGGGGAGGACCCAGAGGAGTCAGCTAGAAAAGGGGAGGACCTGGAGGAGTCAGCTAGAATAGTGGAGGACCCAGAGGAGTCAGCTAGAAAAGGGGAGGACCTGTAGGAGTCAGCTAGAATAGTGGAGGACCCAGAGGAGTCAGCTAGAAAAGGGGAGGACCTGTAGGAGTCAGCTAGAAAAGGGGAGGTCCCGGAGGAGTCAGCTAGAAAAGGGGAGGACCTGGAGGAGTCAGCTAGAAAAGGGGAGGACCCGGAGGAGTCAGCTAGAAAAGGGGAGGACCTGGAGGAGTCAGCTAGAAAAGGGGAGGACCCAGAGGAGTCAGCTAGAAAAGGGGAGGACCTGTAGGAGTCAGCTAGAAAAGGGGAGGTCCCGGAGGAGTCAGCTAGAAAAGGGGAGGACCTGGAGGAGTCAGCTAGAAAAGGGGAGGACCCGGAGGAGTCAGCTAGAAAAGGGGAGGACCTGGAGGAGTCAGCTAGAAAAGGGGAGGACCCAGAGGAATCTAGGTCAGACTATTCCTCTGACCTGGTAGGTTATTTAACCCATGTAGACTATTCCTCTGACCTGGTAGGTTATTTAACCCTGGTAGACTATTCCTCTGACCTGGTAGGTTATTTAACCCGGGTAGACTATTCCTCTGACCTGGTAGGTTATTTAACCCGGGTAGACTATTCCTCTGACCTGGTAGACTATTCCTCTGACCTGGTAGGTTATTTAACCCGGGTAGACTATTCCTCTGACCTGGTAGGTTATTTAACCCGGGTAGACTATTCCTCTGACCTGGTAGGTTATTTAACCCGGGTAGACTATTCCTCTGACCTGGTAGGTTATTAAACCGGGTAGACTATTCCTCTGACCTGGTAGGTTATTGAACCCAGGTAGACTATTCCTCTGACCTGGTAGGTTATTTAACCCGGGTAGACTATTCCTCTGACCTGGTAGGTTATTTAACCCGGGTAGACTATTCCTCTGACCTGGTAGGTTATTTAACCCAGGTAGACTATTCCTCTGACCTGGTAGGTTATTTAAACCAGGGACTATTCCTCTGACCTGGTAGGTTATTCCTCTGACCTGGTAGGTTATTAACCCAGGTAGACTATTCCTCTGACCTGGTAGGTTATTTAAACCAGGTAGACTATTCCTCTGACCTGGTAGGTTATTAAACCAGGTAGACTATTCCTCTGACCTGGTAGGTTATTTAAACCAGGTAGACTATTCCTCTGACCTGGTAGGTTATTTAAACCAGGTAGACTATTCCTCTGACCTGGTAGGTTATTTAACCCGGGTAGACTATTTCTCTGACCTGGTAGGTTATTGAACCCGGGTAGACTATTCCTCTGACCTGGTAGGTTATTTAAACCAGGTAGACTATTCCTCATGTCTCAAGACCAGATTAACCCACTAAACTCAGCAAAAACAAGTCTGACACACATCTTCAAATAGTTTTCTCTGTCATGTTTTTATGCTTCATAATATTTAGGTAATATTGCACTCCCCTAGACTTGAATAATTGTCTCATGTGTGCATACATCTGAATGGTTCATATTCAAAACGGGACCCTCAATATTTAATTAATTCTTATCAGTCAATATGTATGTCGCTTCTGTCTCTATAGTAATACAAATGTCCACAGGCCGCAATCAGAAAAGGTTGTGAATGCCGAATTAAAGGTGGTCGCCACCACACAGGAGATGAGTGGCATTTATCGACAGTTCATAATGTGACCAGAGATGGCAGGCGAGTTCTCTTATTCCCCTCAACTGCCTGGAATCCCAATACTAGAACCCCCTCACACCCCAGTTTATTCCATAGTTCCATCGATCCTCCAAACGTTCCAATCCGGTTCAGCGGAGTTAATATCACTCCGCTCTTTACCTCCAACCCCCAGTTAGATCAATTAATTCGCGCACCCATCTCCTCTCTCTCACGCTGGTCTCTCACAGTGAACCGCTGGACAGCTCCCGTTACTGGTGATCCGAAGCCCGCATGTCCTTTCCCAAGGGGGGTTTCTACCGCGCTACGCTTGGAGCACTGCCGCTGAAAAAAAGATGAATAACTAAACGGTTTTAGTAGTTTCTTCATAACTTGGAAACTACCACCGACGTACCTGACTGCTTTTTGTTGCTATTGTATTGGGAGATTCATTGTGCAACCGGTTCCATACGCACTGCGCTCATGAATTGATTCGTGGGTTGTGTGGTTTTTAGAAAAGGATTTTTGTGATAGTGGGACTGGTGTCGCTCAGCGGTGTATCGGAATCATGGAGGGATCATTTGGATGTATTTGGGCGAAAAGACTTTCGGTATTTGTCTGGTTATGCTATCTCGCCGGTGATTCACCATCATATGGTAAGTCTCTGAATAGCCTACAAAATATTTTAATGTCGAAACATGTAAACTATGCGGGTGTGCGTGCCCACAAAATAGATCCTGTGTAGTGTGTTGCATACAGATGTATTTAATTGGCACATTGCTGGAGGTAGGCTGCCGTTGGATGCGTATTGGTCATGGTGCTGTTGCAGAGAAGCCAACAGCTTTACGCTTGACTTTTACTCGGTTTTATTCAAATTTGGGAACCAATTCAGGCTGTTTAAAAATGTTCCTGCAAATCTCGGTTTAGTGTTTTTAATAGCCTAATTACTTCTCGTTTTATTATTTTACCCTCTGTTGATTTGCTGATGGGCTAAAATGAAATAGCTCTGAAATGGCAATTTGCTCCTGATTGAATCTCCTGATTGAATCTCTCTCTCTCTCTGTCTCTCTGTTTCTCTCTCTCTGTCTCTCTCTCTCTGTGTCGTTAGCATAATATCTCTGAACCTCTATATTTGTATTTATTCACCATTCCTAGTTGTGTTGCTGATTGTGTAATACTAACTATATAAGCTATTATAGAAGCTAGTAGAAGCTCATTGAGAAAATACAGTGTATTTTTGTCAATAGGTCACCTGCTGGAGCCCAGTAGATTGACTATGGACATCTAGATTAGGGTGATCTAGGCTGGTCTACTGCCTGTATAGTCTCTCTTCTACCCCCAACCTCATCCCTGTTCACACAAAACACATACATAGTCCTTATTATCACCACGTCATGAACTGGTGGGTGGATCCCTCTAGACTAGTACTGTAGAGACTGGTAATCTGGGGACTGGTGGGTCCCTCTAGACTGGTACTGTAGAGACTGGTAATCTGGGGACTGGTGGGTCCCTCTAGACTAGTACTGTAGAGAGTGGTAATCTGGGGACTGGTGGATCCCTCTAGACTAGTACTGTAGAGACTAGTAATCTGGGGACTGGTGGATCCCTCTAGACTAGTACTGTAGAGAGTGGTAATCTGGGGATGTTTCTAATTGGAAATGTCATGATGAGAATATCATTTTTGTTATTCTCCGCATTAGAAATAACAACTTCTGATTTATCAGCAGCACTTGGTTGGATATTGTTTCCAATGGGGTAGAGAGAATGTTTCAAATGGGGGGGGGGGTGATGTGCTTTGTAGGGTATTCAGTCTCATACTCAGGGTGTACTTCCTCTTTACACCACTAGAGGTGCCATACCACTTAGAAATACAGTACACGTTCCATTCTCTGTACACAATTGCAACAATCTCATGTTTGCAACAATCTCATGTTTGCATAGACTGCCATTCATTCTAGAGTTTAAATCCCTCTCTCTAGCATGCTAATAGATACCCATAGACTTCCAGTCATTGAGCTAACACTAGTTAGAATTGGCTCGTGAAAATACCTCTAACTTTCATCATATTGGACACTGAGACATACAGATGTCCACAAGTTCATCTGACTCTGGGGAAGTAGATAAATGGCCCCATTGCCAAAATCCCAAAGTATCCCTTTAATCAAGTGCCATGAGCAGGGAGGTCATAGGCTCACAGTAAAGCTCGGGGCTTTCACAATGACCAACTGACAGTCTGTCCCTTGGCCACTTTCAGTCCCTCTAATGTTCTACTGTTTGACGTGAAGTAACCCATATGGCACCAACCAATGAGGCAGCAACCAAAGTGGCACCAACCAATGAGGCAACAACCAATGAGGCAACAAACCAATGAGGCAGCAACCAATGAGGCAGCAACCAATGAGGCAGCAACCAACGAGGCACCAACCAATATGGCAGCAACCAATGAGGCAGCAACCAATGAGGCAGCAACCAATGAGGCAGCAGCCAATGAGGCAGCAACCAATATGGCAGCAACCAATATGGCAGCAACCAATATGGCAGCAAACAATGAGGCAGCAGCCAATGAGGCAGCAACCAATGAGGCAGCAACCAATGAGGCAGCAACCAATGAGGCAGCAGCCAATAATCTAGTCTCATCTGAGGCAGTAGGCACCAGAAACACAGTCTAGTTTCTCCCAGCTCTGCTACATACTGACATCCATGTTATATTGACTGACTAATCTCCTCCACGAGCTGCTGCAGTTTAATGAGTTGACCAGCCTCACTAGCTCTCTGTGTTTTGTCCAGGCTCGTGCTCTGATTCTGTACTACAGCTAAGCTCTCTCTCTCTCTGTGTGTTTCTTTCTTTCGTTGTCTTTCTCACTCTCTCTTTCTTTTTCTCTCTCTTTCTCTGTCTATAGTAGACGGGAGACACAACTAACTCTCTGTGCTCTGGCTCAGTACTACAGCTAAGCTTCCATCCGTCTCTCACTCTTTATCTGTCATTCTCTTAACCTCTCTCTCCCTCTCTCTCCCCCCTCTTTCTCTCCCCCTTCTCTTAACCTCTCTGTCTCTCTCTAGCTCTCCCCCTCTCTCTCTCCCCCTCTTTCTCTCACCCTTCTCTTAACCTCTCTCTCCCTCTCTCTCTCCCCCCATCTTTCTCTCCCCCTTCTCTTAACCTCTCTGTCTCTCTGTAGCTCTCCCCCTCTCTCTCTCTCCCCCTCTTTCTCTCCCCCTTCTCTTAACCTCTCTGTCCTTCTCTAGCTCTCTCCCTTCTCTTTCTCTGTTTTTCTCTCTCACTTTCTCTTTATTTCTCAAGGTTTAAAACAAGATAAAGCCATGGGGTGTCCCAAGTGGCGCAGCGGTCTAAGGCACTGCATTGCAGTGTTGAGGTGTCATTACAGTCTGGGGTTCAAGCCTAGGCTGTGTCACAGTCCCATAGGGCTGACACAATTGACCCAGCGTCATCTAGGTTAGGGGAGGGTTTGGCCAGGGGCACTCCTTGGCTCATTGCGCTGTAGCTACTCCTTGTGGCATGAGACAAGATTGGATCACAATTGGATATCATGGAATTGGTGGGAAAAAAGGGGTTAAAATTCAACATTTTTGAAAATTTATATTATCAGCTATGTAGAATGTTTTAGCAATGTGAAAATTGCTGTAGTTTGAATAGTAGGGGAAGATAAACAACCACACTGTGCTATTTCACCAATGTTTCATTTGTTTTTTCAAATTCTTTGTGGGTTTGTAATCTAAGGGAAATATGTATCTCTGATGTGGTCATTTGGTAGGAGGTACAGAAGTGCAGCTCAGTTTCCACCTCATTTTGTGGGCAGTGGGCACTAGGACTGTCCCCGACAAAAACTGGTGGAAATGTTCAAACATGTATTTTTCCATATATAGACACACCCTATGTGTTTTAATAAAACCAACTAAAGGTAGGCTACTGATGCTTTACACACACTGTGATTAAATAACGAAGACACACAAATGACTCAAGAGGGAGCCAGAGATCAAGATAGACTAAACAGAAGAAAAAACCTGTTCCCAAACATCCTCCTCCTCCTCCTGCTGCTCCTCCCTTCTCAGATTCTGCCGTTATGTTCCCGAAGTTGCACCAGGGGACAGCAACCTTTTACATTTGGAGTGCCAATTTATCTTACCATTTTTACCGATCTTGCTTGCCAGTTAGGATGTTCATATGCACATTTTCATGGAACAGTTTCATTTATTTTATAATAAAGTCTTCCTATCTTAAAATCATATCTAAATCTAAATAAGAAAAATACAAATCTGAAAGTAACTTCTATTGCCAACTATGTAAAAACAGCCTGCAGGTAGAAAATATCCTGAATAAACATAAATATCCTATAAATCACATTGGCTACACATGGCCTGTCTGCAAGGAACTTGAAACATTGTATTAACTATTCACTTTACCAGGCACAAGCTAGCGCTAGCTAACTTGGAACATTGTATTAACTATTCACTTTACCAGGCACAAGCTAGCGCTAGCTAACTTGGAACATTGTATGAACTATTCTGGGCCCTCAGAGTTTCCTGCACCAGTGAGCTCCAGACAGTCACAACTGGAGGCTATTTGCACAAATAATAAGAAGTAATCATTTTATGACCTTCCCATCAGATTTTATTTTTTACCTTTATTTTACTAGGCAAGTCAGTTAAGAACAAATTCTTATTTTCAATGACAGCCTAGGAACAGTGGGTTAACTGCCTGTTCAGGGGCAGAACGACAGATTTTTGTACTTTTTCTGCTCAGGGATTTGAACTTGCAACCTTTCAGTTACTAGTCCAATGCCCTAACCACTAGGCTACACTGCAGCAAACATCAAAGCATGCATCCCCCCCCCATTTCACACAGAGTGGTTATCAAAGGGGAAATAGGTGTAAATATTCTTTGAAATAGGCTACGTTGAGGAACTATTGTCATTCTCAAAAAAACAGACTTCGTTTACTTTGCTGTTTGAAGTGAAGAAAAATAACTTTGATAAGCTCCACATCAGTGGGGTTCATGTTAAGACAGAAATACAATCAGATCCCCGAATGGCATGCAGGCCAGGTAGCCTAGGCTTCCTTCTATGCCTAATCAGGTGTGCGTCCGTAATCAACATTGACAGGACGCCCCAAACAAAAGACAACGACTAAACTGACAGAACTCGTAACTGTTTCTCACATGGATTAGTCCACTGAGACAGCCCTCCACAATGGATTAACTGGAATGAAATAAACCAAAACTTGTTTCTCACAAGTGTAGCGTCAATCAAGACCTGCCATAAAAGTCTATTTTTTCACTTCTGATCGACCCAAAAAATGATCGGTCGACCAACAGCCAATGGACCAGTCAACTAAAGGGTGTCAGCCCTAGTGTACACACAGCCTGTCTTGTTTTGAGAGCCAGGTCTGCCTATGGTGACCTCTCTTAATAGCAGGGTTATGCTCACTGAGTCGGTACATTGTCAACCATTTTCTTAATGTTGGGTCAGTCAGAGTGGTCAGGTGATCTGTGTATTCTCTGTTTATGGAAAGACAGCATTCCAATCAGTTTTCTTGGGGGGTTGATTCTTTCCAGTGTGTCAAATAGTTTTTGCTTTCTCATAATTTGGTTTGGTCTAATGGTGTTGCTGTCCTGGTTCTCTGTGGGGTCTGTTTTGGGGTCTGTTTTCTCTCTCTCTCTCTCTCTCTATCCCATGCTTTCTTTCCCATGCTGCCTGTCATGTGTTCGTCTTTGATTCTGTCACTCATTCCTATCTCTATGGTAACTCTGACATTTTACCACTACACTGGGGGTTGGGAAGTAGCCTAATTTCCTTTGTTGTGTTAAGATCCCATTGTCCCGTCTATTGCCAGCAGCAGACCACCCTGCATCCCACTGCTGGCTTGCCTCTGAAACTAAGCAGGGTTGGTTCTGGTCAGTCCTTGGATGTGAGACCAAATGCTGCTGGAAGTGGTGTTGGAGGGCCAGTAGGAGGCACTCCCTGGTCAGTCCCTGGATGGGAGACCAAATGCTGCTGGAAGTGGTGTTGGAGGGCCAGTAGGAGGCACTCCCTGGTCAGTCCCTGGATGGGAGACCAGATGCTGCTGGAAGTGGTGTTGGAGGGCCAGTAGGAGCACTCCCTGGCACTCCCTGGTCAGTCCCTGGATGGGAGACCAGATGCTACTGGAAGTGGTGTTGGAGGGCCAGGAGGAGGCACTCCCTGGTCAGTCCCTGGATGGGAGACCAGATGCTACTGGAAGTGGTGTTGGAGGGCCAGTAGGAGGCAGGTCAGTCCTTGGATGGGAGACCAGATGCTGCTGGGTGTTGGAGGGCCAGTAGGAGGCACCCTGGTCAGTCCCTGGATGGGAGACCAGATGCTACTGGAAGTGGTGTTGGAGGGCCAGCTACTGGAAGGAGGCACTCCCTGGTCAGTCCCTGGATGGGAGACCAGATGCTGCTGGATGTGGTGTTGGAGGGCCAGTAGGAGGCACTCCCTGGTCAGTCCCTGGATGGGAGACCAGATGCTACTGGAGTGGTGTTGGAGGGCCAGTAGGAGGCACTCCCTGGTCAGTCCCTGGATGGGAGACCAGATGCTGCTGGATGTGGTGTTGGAGGGCCAGTAGGAGGCACTCCCTGGTCAGTCCCTGGATGGGAGACCAGATGCTGCTGGATGTGGTGTTGGAGGGCCAGTAGGAGGCACTCCCTGGTCAGTCCCTGGATGGGAGACCAGATGCTGCTGGAAGTGGTGTTGGAGGGCCAGTAGGAGGCACTCCCTGGTCAGTCCCTGGATGGGAGACCAGATGCTACTGGAAGTGGTGTTGGAGGGCCAGTAGGAGGCACTCCCTGGTCAGTCCCTGGATGGGAGACCAGATGCTACTGGAAGTGGTGTTGGAGGGCCAGTAGGAGGCACTCCCTGGTCAGTCCCTGGATGGGAGACCAGATGCTACTGGAAGTGGTGTTGGAGGGCCAGTAGTCCCTGGATGGGGCAGATGCTACCCTGGTCAGTCCCTGGATGGGAGACCAGATGCTACTGGAAGTGGTGTTGGAGGGCCAGTAGGAGGCACTGGGAGACCCCTGGTCAGTCCCTGGATGGGAGACCAGATGCTACTGGAAGTGGTGTTGGAGGGCCAGTAGGAGGCACTCCCTGGTCAGTCCCTGGATGGGAGACCAGATGCTACTGGAAGTGGTGTTGGAGGGCCAGTAGGAGGCACTCCCTGGTCAGTCCCTGGATGGGAGACCAGATGCTACTGGAAGTGGTGTTGGAGGGCCAGTAGGAGGCACTCCCTGGTCAGTCCCTGGATGGGAGACCAGATGGTCAGTCCCTGGATGGGGAAGATGGTGTTGGAGGGCCAGTAGGAGGCACTCCCTGGTCAGTCCCTGGATGGGAGACCAGATGCTACTGGAAGTGGTGTTGGAGGGCCAGTAGGAGGCACTCCCTGGTCAGTCCCTGGATGGGAGACCAGATGCTACTGGAAGTGGTGTTGGAGGGCCAGTAGGAGGTGGTCTTTCCTCTGGTCTTACAAAATATCCTGGAAATCATAATTATTTTGTGTAGTTTCACCAAACAACATGGTGTAACTTAGAACAGTTTGTACGGCATAAACTCACACAGTGTTTTGCAGTTTCTAAACATGATTAATCATCTTTTTACCTAGATGTAATTTCCTGTAGGAAACTACAAACGTTCTTGCACCTTGTTATGCCACTATTAATTATCCCAGAAGTTGATATCATACTGCTACATTAGCTACTGGAACTCATGAAGCTGGTCTCATTTTCATGATGTGCTACTTGGTAGAAACTCTCCTTTGCTTCCCAAGCAGTTGAATAATTGTTTTATCACGGTTGTAGTTCGATTTTAAGTTTGAAGTGTATTAGCTGTCATGTTCACTAGTGCAGTACCTTTCTTGCTCTTTCCCAACAATGCAGCAGTACTGTAAAGCATCCATTAAAAAGTTATGTTGAACAAAAATACACGAGAAATAAGAAATCGAGAAAGTAAGCATGCTATATACAGGGTCAGTAGCTATATACAGGGACAGTAGCTATATACAGGGACAGTTCCAGGGTCAGTAGCTATATACAGGGACAGTAGTTATAAACAGGGACAGTTCCAGGGTCAGTAGCTATATACAGGGTCAGTAGCTATATACAGGGTCAGTAGCTATATACAGGGACAGTAGCTATATACAGGGACAGTTCCAGGGTCAGTAGCTATATACAGGGACAGTAGTTATAAACAGGGACAGTTCCAGGGTCAGTAGCTATATACAGGGTCAGTAGCTATATACAGGGTCAGTAGCTATATACAGGGACAGTAGCTATATACAGGGACAGTTCCAGGGTCAGTAGCTATATACAGGGACAGTAGTTATATACAGGGTCAGTAGCTATATACAGGGTCAGTTCCAGGGTCAGTAGCTATATACAGGGACAGTAGCTATATACAGGGACAGTTCCAGGGTCAGTAGCTATATACAGGGACAGTAGTTATATACAGGGACAGTTCCAGGGTCAGTAGCTATATACAGGGACTGTAGTTATATACAGGGACAGTTCCAGGGTCAGTAGCTATATACAGGGACAGTAGCTATATACAGGGTCAGTAGCTATATACAGGGTCAGTAGCTACAGTAGGGAGAACAAGTATTTGATACACTGCTGATTTTGCAGGTTTTCCTACTTACAAAGCATGTAGAGGTCTGTAATTTCTTATCACAGGTACACTTCAACTGTGAGAGACGGAATCTAAAACAACAATCCAGAAAATCACATAGTATAATTTTCAAGTAATTAATTTGCATTTTATTGAATGACTTAAGTATTTGATACATCGGTGCAGAAACGTTTGTTTGCAATTACAGAGATCATACGTTTCCTGTAGTTCTTGACCAGGTTTGCACACACTGCAGCAGGGATTTTGGCCCACTCCTCCATACAGACCTTCTCCAGATCCTTCAGGTTTCGGGGCTGTCGCTGGGCAATACAGACTTTCAGCTCCCTTCAAAGATTTTCTATTGGGTTCAGGTCTGGAGACTGGCTAGGCCACTCCAGGACCTTGAGATGCTTCTTACGGAGCCACTCCTTAGTTGCCCTGGCTGTGTTTTTCGGGTCGTTGTCATGCTGGAAGAGCCAGCCACGACCCATCTTCAATGCTCTTACTGAGGGAAGGAGGTTGTTGGCCAAGATCTCGCAATACATGGCCCCATCTATCCTCCCCTCAATACGGTGCAGTCGTACTGTCCTCTTTGCAGAAAAGCATCCCCAAAGAAGGATGTTTCCACCTCCGATGCTTCACGGTTGGGATGTTGTTCTTGGGGTTGTACTCATCCTTCTTCTTCCTCCAAACACGGCGAGTGGAGTTTAGACCAAAATGCTCTATTTTTGTCTCATCAGCCCACACGACCTCCTCCCATTCCTCCTCTGGATCATCCAGATGGTCATTGGCAAACTTCAGACGGGCCTGGACATGCGCTGGCTTAAGCAGGGGTACCTTGCGTGCACTGCAGGATTTTAATCTATGAAGGCATAGTGTGTTACTAATGGTTTTCTTTGAGACTGTGGTCCCGGCTCTCTTCAGGTCATTGACCAGGTCCCGTCGTGTAGTTCTGGGCTGATCCCTCACCTTCCTCATGATCATTGATGCCCCACGAGGTGAGATCTTGCATGGAGCCCCAGACCGAGGGCGATTGACCATCATCTTGAACTTCTTCCATTTTCTAATAATTGCGCCAACAGTTGTTGCCTTCTCACCAAGCTGCTTGCCTATTGTCCAGTAGCCCATCCCAGCCTTGTGCAGGTCTACAATTTTATCCCTGATGTCCTTACACAGCTCTCTGGTCTTGGCCATTGTGGAGAGGTTGGAGTCTGTTTGATTGAGTGTGTAGACAGGTGTCTAGGTGTTAATAGGTGTTAATACAGGTAATGAGTTCAAACAGGTGCAGTTAATACAGGTAATGAGTGGAGAACAGGAGGGCTTCTTAAAGAAAAACTAACAGGTATGTGAGAGCCGGAATTCTTACTGGTTGATAGGTGATCAAATACTTATGTCATGCAATAAAATGCGAATTAATTACTTAAAAATCATACAATGTGATTTTCTGGATTGTTGTTGTAGATTCCGTCTCTCACAATTGAAGTGTACCCATGATAAAATAATTATAGACCTCTACATGCTTTGTAAGTAGGAAAACCTGCAAAATCGGCAGTGTATCAAAGACTTGTTCTCCCCACTGTATAACATACAGAACGTGTCATATATAACATACAGAACATAAAAATGTCACATAAAACACACATAACATGTCATATAGAACATACAGAAAATACAACATGTTGTACATAACATACAGAACATACAACATGCCATATATAACATACAGAACATACAACATGTCATATATAACATACAGAACATACAACATGCCATATATAACATACAGAACATACAACATGTCATATATCAGATACAGAACATACAGCATGTCATATATAATATACAGAACATACAACATGCCATATATAACATACAGAACATACAACATGTCATATATAACCTACAGAACATACAACATGCCATATATAACCTACAGAACATACAACATGTCATATATCACATACAGAACATACAACATGTCATATATAAACTACAGAACATACAACATGTCATATATCACACACAGAACATACAACATGTCATATATAACATACAGAACATGTCATATATAACATACAGTGCATTTTGTTAATAAATACGTAACGTAACAAAATATGGAAAAAGTCAAGTGGTCTGTATACTTTCTGATTGAACCTTATATAACAACAGAATATAATGTAGCTGTATGTTGTACGTATGTTTCACAACAAACTGTTGTAAGGGCATACCGTAGAAGAGTGCTCTTCTCTAAAACTGCAGCTGGGAAATGTTAGGGATGGGGACAGTGAATGGGGGGGGGGGGCAGGGCAGAAAGCCTTGGGCATGGTGCATCACTAATCTTTATAAGTGGCTGTACATTTCATGGGGCGGTGTACAGAAGTGTGTGTGTGTGTGTGTGTGTGTGTGTGTGTGTGTGTGTGTGTGTGTGTGTGTGTGTGTGTGTGTGTGTGTGTGTGTGTGTGTGTGTGTGTGTGTGTGAGAGAGCATTTGACAGGCACTGTACAGAAGTATGAAGAAGAACGGTTGTTCTTGGGTCAGTCTTTTCCGGAGGCTCCAACAACCTGCTGTGAATATTTAAAGCTTAAAGTTAATGCTCTCCTCTGGGCTCAGATCATTTGACTGGTTCGGGAATTTGTTGGAGGATAATCATATATCTCATTCAGGATTTAGGATTTTGCATTGTTAGGAAATAGGGTCTTACAGAATTATGGAATAGTTCGGAAAATGGGAAGATTAGCGAACGTAGTTATTATCGAATCGGTCGATTAACGGCTACAATATATGTCAGCCAGATGATCCAAATATAGACTTATTCACCTTTATATAGGAAGTTATTATATAGGAAGTTATTAAATATGAGGTAGTTATTATACAGATAGTTATTATATAGGAAGTTATTATATAGGAAGTCATTATATAGGTAGTTTTTATATAGATAGTTATTAAATAGGAAGTTATTATATAGGAAGTTATTATATATCTAGTTATTATATAGTTAGTTATTATATAGCTAGTTATTATATAGCTATTTATTATATAGCTAGTTATTATATAGGTAGTTATTATATAGGTAGTTATTATATAGGTAGTTACTATATAGGAAGTTACTATATAGAAAGTTATTATATAGGAAGTTATTATATAGGTAGTTATTATATAGATAGTTATTAAATAGGTAGTTATTATATAGGTAGTTATTATATAGGTAGTTATTATATAGGAAGTTATTATATAGAACGTTATTATATATATAGTTATTAATTAGGTAGTTATTATATAGGATATAGTAAGTTATTATATAGCTAGTTATTATATATGAAGTTATTAAATGTGAGGTAGTTATTATATAGGAAGTTAATATATAGGTAGTTATTATATATGAAGGTATTAAATGTGAGGTAGTTATTATATAGGAAGTTAATATATAGGTAGTTATTATATTTGAAGTTATTAAATATGAGGTAGATATTATATTTGAAGTTATTAAATATGAGGTAGATATTATATAGGTAGTTATTATATATGAAGTTAATATATAGGTAGTTATTATATATGAAGTTATTAAATATGAGGTAGATATTATATAGGAAGTTAATATATAGGTAGTTATTATATATGAAGTTATTAAATATGAGGTAGTTATTATATAGGAAGTTAATATATAGGTAGTTATTATATATGAAGTTATTAAATATGAGGTAGATATTATATATGAAGTTAATATATAGGTAGTTATTATATATGAAGTTATTAAATATGAGGTAGATATTATATAGGAAGTTAATATATAGGTAGTTATTATATATGAAGTTATTAAATATGAGGTAGATATTATATAGGAAGTTAATATATAGGTAGTTATTATATATGAAGTTATTAAATATGAGGTAGATATTATATAGGTAGTTATTGTAGATGTGTATGATGCTGGGATGACATCATGTTCCTCTGTTCAGACCCGTATGTACATGTGTTCTTAATTACTAACCAAGCGAAAACATCCCAGCCTCGTCAGAGACCAGTATGGCTAGAAGCAGGTTGAAAACATCCCAGCCCAGTCAGAGACCAGTATGGCGAGAAGCAGGTTGAAAACATCCCAGCCCAGTCAGAGACCAGTATGGCTAGAAGCAGGTTGAAAACATCCCAGCATAGTCAGAAACCAGTATGGCTAGAAGCAGGTTGAAAACATCCCAGCCCAGTCAGAGACCAGTATGGCGAGAATCACTTTGTATGTCTAGTGTTGCCTGGAGTGTGTGAGCGATGAGCGCGATGATTCTGTCTTTGATTTGGAGAATGTTGTTTGACAGTTGTCATAATGAGCCTCAAGGCTTGAATCAGCATCTGAGTGACACATCATCAACAGCATTAGTGGCGATGGCATTATGTGGCCACAGTGTTTGCTGCTTTTATGAATCATATCCAATTAGGGGAAGTCTTCATAATGTAGACAGGCTAATTGGATGCGACAGGGGAAGTTTTTTCGCACTGGGAAATAAACTTCTCCTGACGTGCTGTTCTAAACTAGTTCACTTCACTGAGTGATGTGCCGGGCTGTGACAGTTTTTCATCATGGTGTTACATAATGAATAACCTATATGATAATGACTGGTGTTACATAATGAATAACAGATAATTTTTCATCATGGTGTTACATAATGAATAACCTATATGATAATGACTGGTGTTACATAATGAATAACCTATATGATAATGACTGGTGTTACATAATGAATAACCTGTATTATAATGACTGGTGTTACATAATGAATAACCTATATGATAATGACTGGTGTTACATAATGAATAACATAAATGAATAACCTGTATTATAATGACTGGTGTTACATAATGAATAACCTGTATTATAATGACTGGTGTTACATAATGAATAACCTGTATGATAATGACTGGTGTTACATAATACATAATGAATAACCTGTATTATAATGACTGGTGTTACATAATGAATAACCTGTATGATAATGACTGGTGTTACATAATGAATAACCTGTATTATAATGACTGGTGTTACATAATGAATAACCTGTAATAATGACTGGTGTTACCATAATGAATAATTATAATGACTGGTGTTACATAATGAATAACCTGTATGATAATGACTGGTGTTACATAATGAATAACCTGTATTATAATGACTGGTGTTACATAATGAATAACCTGTATGATAATGACTGGTGTTATAATGAATAACCTGTAATAAACTGGTGTTACTGTATTATAATGACTGGTGTTACATAATGAATAACCTGTATTATAATGACTGGTGTTACATAATGAATAACCTGATAATGATGTTACATAATGACTGGTGTTACATAATGAATAACCTGTATGATAATGACTGGTGTTACATAATGAATAACCTGTATGATAATGACTGGTGTTACATAATGAATAACCTGTATGATAATGACTGGTGTTACATAATGAATAACCTGTATGATAATGACTGGTGTTACATAATGAATAACCTGTATGATAATGACTGGTGTTACATAATGAATAATGTATTATAAATGTTACATAATGAATAACCTGTATGATAATGACTGGTGTTACATAATGAATAACCTGTATGATAATGACTGGTGTTACATAATGAATAACCTGTATTATAATGACTGGTGTTACATAATGAATAACCTGTATGATAATGACTGGTGTTACATAATGAATAACCTGTATTATAATGACTGGTGTTACATAATGAATAACCTGTATTATAATGACTGGTGTTACATAATGAATAACCTGTATTATAATGACTGGTGTTACATAATGAATAACTGTATTATAATGACTGTATGAATAATGACTGGTGTTACATAATGAATAACCTGTATGATAATGACTGGTGTTACATAATGAATAACCTGTATTATAATGACTGGTGTTACATAATGAATAATAATTATAATAACCTGAATAACCTGATAATGACTGGTGTTACATAATGAATAACCTGTATGATAATGACTGGTGTTACATAATGAATAACCTGTATGATAATGACTGGTGTTACATAATGAATAACCTGTATTATAATGACTGGTGTTACATAATGAATAACCTGTATGATAATGACTGGTGTTACATAATGAATAACCTGTATGATAATGACTGGTGTTACATAATGAATAACCTATATGATAATGACTGGTGTTACATAATGAATAACCTGTATGATAATGACTGGTGTTACATAATGAATAACCTGTATGATAATGACTGGTGTTACATAATGAATAACCTGTATGATAATGACTGGTGTTACATAATGAATAACCTGTATGATAATGACTGGTGTTACATAATGAATAACCATAATGAATAACCTGTATGATAATGAATAACTGGATAATGTTACATAATGAATAACCTGTATGATAATGACTGGTGTTACATAATGAATAACCTGTATGATAATGACTGGTGTTACATAATGAATAACCTGTATGATAATGACTGGTGTTACATCATGAATAACCTGTATGATAATGACTGGTGTTACATAATGAATAACCTGTATGATAATGACTGGTGTTACATCATGAATAACCTGTATGATAATGACATTTGTTCTATAACATAATGAACAGATGTGTTACAATGAATAACCTGTATGATAATGCATTTGTTCTATAACAATGAACAGATAGATATATATATATATATATATATATATATATATATATATATATATATATATATATATATATATATATATATATATATATATTAAAAACACATCCAACTTAAAGAATATATACCTAGCTGTAGCCTACCATAAAATGTGTATTTTAGACAGGCAGGCCAATTCTGATCTTTTTTTTATATTTTTACCTTTATTTAACTAGGCAAGTCAGTTAAGAACAAATTCTTATCTACAATGACGGCCTGGGAACAGTGGGTAATTGCCTGTTCAGGGGCAGAATGACTGATTTGTACCTTGTCAGCTCGGGGATTTGAACTTGCAACCTTTCGGTTACTAGTCCAACACTCTAACGACTAGTCTACCTTGCAGCCCCCCCCTGCTAATTTGTCTTTTGACCAATCACATCAGATCTTTTTCAAATCAGATGTGATCTAATTGGTCAGAACAGATCTGGAAGGCCTTCACCATGTGGAACTACCACCTAGTCACAGCCTCGCCTGTCATGAACTAATTCACTTTAGTCTTTGTGAGGGGATATGATGGAATGTTACTCTCAATGTATTCTATGTGTTGATGTAAAATAACGGATAAATGAATAAACATTTACAATGTTCATGTGGACGCAGCAGGACTCTCTATTGTCCAAGTCAAATTTACCCTCTGGGACAATAAAGTCTATTATATCATATAAAATACCAATTAGTGGGAGAATAAAATAAATAGAATTGTACTGCCAGTCTAAACGTAGCCATCGTAAGTCTTCCTGAATGAGAAGAGAACTCATAAAACCATTCCGTCTTTACTTACAGGACACTGTATTTCCTGGAGCAGTCTCTGGGAGTATTTTATTGGAGCAGTCTCAGAGTATTTTATTGGAGCAGTCTCTGGGAGTATTTTATTGGAGCAGTCTCTGGGAGTATTTTATTGGTGCAGTCTCTGGGAGTATTTTATTGGAGCAGTCTCTGGGAGTATTTTATTGGAGCAGTCTCTGGGAGTATTTTATTGGAGCAGTCTCTGGGAGTATTTTATTGGAGCAGTCTCTGGGAGTATTTTATTGGAGCAGTCTCTGGGAGTATTTTATTGGAGCAGTCTCTGGGAGTATTTTATTGGAGCAGTCTCTGAGAGTATTTTATTGGAGCAGTCTCTGAGAGTATTTTATTGGAGCAGTCTCTGGGAGTATTTTATTGGAGCAGTCTCTGAGAGTATTTTATTGGAGCAGTCTCTGAGTATTTTATTGGAGCAGTCTCTGGGAGTATTTTATTGGAGCAGTCTCTGAGAGTATTTTATTGGAGCAGTCTCTGAGAGTATTTTATTGGAGCAGTCTCTGAGAGTATTTTATTGGAGCAGTCTCTGGGAGTATTTTATTGGAGCAGTCTCTGAGAGTATTTCCTGGAGCAGTCTCTGAGAGTATTTTATTGGAGCAGTCTCTGAGAGTATTTTATTGGAGCAGTCTCTGGGAGTATTTTATTGGAGCAGTTTTTGAGTTTGAGGTAAGCAGATGGAACTTAAAGGCTGGTGTGTGTCACTGGGAATGAGTCCTACTCCAGGTTGTTGAATTGTAGACTCACATATAATATGACTTGATGAACAGCCAGCCGAAGCCAGTATCCCTGCAGGGGCGTTATCATCACAATGTTTGCTTTAGTCCTACTTGGAAGTTTCTGGCTTGTAAATTCGCTCAGACACTCAGTAGCACTAGAGAATACATATGTCCCAAATGACAAGCTATTCCCGATTCTCAGCATACAGGGAAAGGGTGTTATCCGGGACTAGGCCACCAGGAACACAGAGATGTATACGGTAGTGTTGGAGAGAGGGTGTTATCCGGGACTAGGCCACCAGGAACACAGAGATGTATACGGTAGTGTTGGAGAGAGGGTGTTATCCGGGACTAGGCCACCAGGAACACAGAGATGTATACGGTAGTGTTGGAGAGAGGTTGTTATCCGGGACTAGGCCACCAGGAACACAGAGATGTATACGGTAGTGTTGGAGAGAGGTTGAATCCCCGTAATATCTCAAACCAATGTTAAAATCAAACGTATGAGAACCAACTCACCAGCCAATAGTCAGTCCTCCGTAGACATCCAGCTGTTTGTGTCTCTTTATTTGTCAAGAGAACAAGATCTGTTCTTCTGCCTCATTTCAATCTGCTTGTTTTTCTTTACTGCAGGGCCCGTCCCAAATTGAACTCTATTGTCTAATAGTGCACTACTTAGGGATTAGGGTGAAAGTAGTGCACTATACAGCGAATAGGGTGAAAGTAGTGCACTATATAGGGTATAGGGTGAAGGTTGTGCACTATATAGGGATTAGGGTGAAAGTAGTGCACTATATAGGGAATAGGGTGAAAGTAGTGGACTATACAGCGAATAGGGTGAAAGTAGTGCACTATACAGGGATTAGGGTGAAAGTAGTGCACTCTACAGGGATTAGGGTGAAAGTAGTGCACTATACAGGGATTAGGGTGAAGGTTGTGCACTATAAAGGGATTAGGGTGAAAGTAGTGCACTATATAGGGATTAGGGTGAAAGTAGTGAACTATACAGGGATTAGGGTGAAAGTAGTGCACTATACAGGGATTAGGGTGAAAGTAGTGCACTATATAGAGATTAGGGTGAAAGTAGTGCACTATACAGGGATTAGGGTGTAGGTAGTGCACTATACAGGGATTAGGGTGAAAGTAGTGCACTATACAGGGATTAGGGTGAAAGTAGTGCACTATACAGGGATTAGGGTGAAAGTAGTACACTATACATGAATTAGGGTGAAAGTAGTGCACTATATAGGGAATAGGGTGAAGGTTGTGCACTATATAGGGATTAGGGTGAAAGTAGTGCACTATACAGGGATTAGGGTGAAAGTAGTGCACTATATAGGGATTAGGGTGAAAGTAGTGCACTATACAGGGATTAGGGTGAAAGTAGTGCACTATACAGGGATTAGGGTGAAAGTAGTGCACTATACAGGGATTAGGGTGAAAGTAGTGCACTATACAGGGATTAGGGTGAAAGTAGTGCACTATATAGGGATTAGGGTGAAAGTAGTGCACTATATAGGGATTAGGGTGAAAGTAGTGCACTATACAGGGATTAGGGTGAAAGTAGTGCACTATACAGGGAATAGGGTGAAGGTAGTGCACTATACAGGGATTAGGGTGAAAGTAGTGCACTATACAGGGAATAGGGTGAAGGTAGTGCACTATACAGGGAATAGGGTGAAGGTAGTGCACTATACAGGGAATAGGGTGAAGGTAGTGCACTATACAGGGATTAGGGTGAAAGTAGTGCACTATACAGGGATTAGGGAGCCATTTGAGACTAAACCGTGTTTCTCATTCATCTCCTAAAAGGGTGCAGGCTGCGCTGCATTTAAATTCAGCCATATGGACTGAAGCAATGTGTCCAAACTTCAGACGATGTCTCTTCAGCGGTAAACCTATTATTTCACTGAATGTGTGAACAGAACACACAGAACATTCCGTCACACAGTATCAAGCACACATAGCTAACGTTCTTCACAATGCTTCCAGCGTATTGCGGAGACTACGACAAGTGCATTCTGGGATCTGATTGTGGTGTGTGTGTGTGTGTGTGTGTGTGATTGTATATGTCACCAACACTATATGTGTAGTGTATTCGCCACGTTCCTGTGTTGTGTTGCGGTCTATACTCAGAGCTTGGGCTCCCGACTGGCGCAGCGGTCAAAGGCACTGCATCTCACTGCTAGAGGCGTCACTACAGAGCCTTGTTCGATTCCAGGCAGTATCACAACCGGCCCGTGAATTGGGAGTCCCATAGGGCGGCACACAATTGGCCCAGCGTCATCCGGGTTTGGCCGTCATTGTAAATACAATTTTGTTCTTAACTGACTTGCCCAGTTAAATAAAGGTTCAATTAAAACATTTAACAAATAAATATAAAAAAAGAAGCTGAGTAGATGTGTGTTTTTGTTATTATCTGTATTATCGTAGATGGTATGTGTATGATAGAGATGTATCATCATAGATGGTATGTCTATGATAGAGATGTATTATCATAGGTGGTATGTGTATGATAGAGATGTATTATCATAGATGGTATGTGCATGATAGAGATGTATCATCATAGATGGTATGTGTATGATAGAGATGTATCATCATAGGTGGTATGTGTATGATAGAGATGTATTATCATAGATGGTATGTGTATGATAGAGATGTATTATCATAGATGGTATGTGTAATGATAGAGATATATTATCATAGATGGTATGTGTATGATAGAGATGTATTATCATAGATGGTATGTCTATGATAGAGATGTATTATCATAGATGGTATGTCTATGATAGAGATGTATTATCATAGGTGGTATGTGTATGATAGAGATGTATTATCATAGATGGTATGTGCATGATAGAGATGTATCATCATAGATGGTATGTGTATGATAGAGATGTATCATCATAGGTGGTATGTGTATGATAGAGATGTATTATCATAGATGGTATGTGTATGATAGAGATGTATTATCATAGATGGTATGTGTAATGATAGAGATATATTATCATAGATGGTATGTGTATGATAGAGATGTATTATCATAGATGGTATATGTGTGATAGAGATATATTATCATAGATGGTATGTGTATGATAGAGATGTATCATCATAGGTGGTATGTGTAATGATAGAGCTGTACAGCCAATGAGAGGAGGAACACATGCTGTATTTACTGCCAGGAGGAAGAGGAGAGAGGAGGATGACATGCTGTTCAGAGGCTCAACCTGGGAGCCGTATAAACATAGGATCGATATTAAATGGAGCTGTGTGTGTTTGTGTGTGTGTGGGTGTCTTGTTAGTGAAAAATGTATTTAAAATACCACCAGCTATTCCAGGTTTAGGCAATGGACAATATTCTGAACTACTCAGCACCGAGGGTTCCAATCTTCTGAACTATTCAGCACTGAGGGTTCCAATGTTCTGAACTATTCAGCACTGAGGGTTCCAATGTTCTGAACTATTCAGCACTGAGGGTTCCAATGTTCTGAACTACTCAGCACCGAGGGTTCCAATCTTCTGAACTATTCAGCACTGAGGGTTCCAATGTTCTGAACTATTCAGCACTGAGGGTTCCAATGTTCTGAACTATTCAGCACTGAGGGTTCCAATGTTCTGAACTATTCAGCACCGAGGGTTTCAATGTTCTGAACTATTCAGCACTGAGGGTTCCAATGTTCTGAACTACTCAGCACCGAGGGTTCCAATGTTCTGAACTATTCAGCACCGAGGGTTCCAATGTTCTGAACTATTCAGCACAGAGGGTTCCAATGTTCTGAACTACTTAGCACCGAGGGTTCCAATGTTCTGAACTATTCAGCACCGAGGGTTCCAATGTTCTGAACTATTCAGCACCGAGGGTTTCAATGTTCTGAACTATTCAGCACTGAGGGTTCCAATGTTCTGAACTACTCAGCACCGAGGGTTCCAATGTTCTGAACTATTCAGCACCGAGGGTTCCAATGTTCTGAACTATTCAGCGCTAAGGGTTCTAAAGATGTTGCTATTCATTTGTATTGCACTTGTGAAATCTGTCCGTGTATGTGTGTGTGTATGTGTGTGTGTGTGTCTGAGACCTGCTAGAGAGACAGTGACGGGGAAAGATTGCCATCCAGACTCTTGTGACGGCTCATTGGTGATATACCAGTGCGGGCGATGGAGATTATAATGTCATTGATTTCAGCAGGTGGGATAGCATATGGGCTTGGGTGACTGAATGGCTTATTGGCTTCTTTCTGCAGACAGCCCATAGTCAAGACTGAGTCATTAATGAGCGATGAACGCCAAGTCTGCGTTCCAAAGGGCACCCTATTCTCTATGGGCCCTGGTCAAAAGTAGTGCACTATAAAGGGAGTAGAGAGGGATTTTGGATGGAAGAATTGGAGGGCTTTAAATACACTACCCAGGAGAATGGCTGCATTAATACACTACCCAGGAGAATGGCTGCATTTATACACAACCCAGGAGAATGGCTGCATTAATACACTACCCAGGAGAATGGCTGCTTCAATACACTACCCAGGAGAATGGCTGGCTACCCAGGAGAATTGCTTAATACACTACCCAGGAGAATGGCTGCATTAATACACTACCCAGGAGAATGGCTGCATTCAATACACTACCCAGGAGAATGGCTGCATTAATACACTACCCAGGAGAATGGCTGCTTCAATACACTACCCAGGAGAATGGCTGCTTCAATACACTACCCAGGAGAATGGCTGCATTTATACACCACCCAGGAGAATGGCTGCTTCAATACACCACCCAGGAGAATGGCTGCTTCAATACACCACCCAGGAGAATGGCTGCTTCAATACACTACCCAGGAGAATGGCTGCATTAATACACTACCCATGAGAATGGCTGCATTAATACACTACCCATGAGAATGGCTGCTTCAATACACTACCCATGAGAATGGCTGCATTAATACACTACCCAGGAGAATGGCTGCTTCAATACACTACCCAGGAGAATGGCTGCTTCAATACACTACCCAGGAGAATGGCTGCTTCAATACACTACCCAGGAGAATGGCTGCTTCAATACACTACCCAGGAGAATGGCTGCTTCAATACACCACCCAGGAGAATGGCTGCTTCAATACCCTACCCAGGAGAATGGCTGCTTCAATACACTACCCAGGAGAATGGCTGCTTCAAAACACTACCCAGGAGAATGGCTGCTTCAATACACTACCCAGGAGAATGGCTGCATTTATACACCACCCAGGAGAATGGCTGCATTAATACACTACCCAGGAGAATGGCTGCATTAATACACTACCCAGGAGAATGGCTGCTTCAATACACTACCCAGGAGAATGGCTGCATTAATACACTACCCAGGAGAATGGCTGCATTAATACACTACCCAGGAGAATGGCTGCATTAATACACCACCCAGGAGAATGGCTGCTTCAATACACTACCCATGAGAATGGCTGCATTAATACACTACCCATGAGAATGGCTGCATTTATACAGTACCCAGGAGAATGGCTGCATTTATACACCACCCAGGAGAATGGCTGCATTAATACACTACCCATGAGAATGGCTGCATTTATACACCACCCAGGAGAATGGCTGCATTAATACACTACCCATGAGAATGGCTGCATTTATACAGTACCCAGGAGAATGGCTGCATTTATACACCACCCAGGAGAATGGCTGCATTTATACAGTACCCAGGAGAATGGCTGCATTAATACACTACCCAGGAGAATGGCTGCATTTATACACCACCCAGGAGAATGGCTGCTTCAACACACCACCCAGGAGAATGGCTGCTTCAACACACCACCCAGGAGAATGGCTGAAGGGCTGACGGTATGAGAAGAAGAGGTGTACTGGGGTGGATAGGAACGGATGGAGATGGGGGCACTTAGTAAACATCTCTATTAACATCCTTGGCTTGTGTTCGCTAGCCGGACCAGTGTATTTAGTAACAGGGATTGTTAAGGTATTGTCCCTTCTGTTTCAGGGTCTGGCAAGCTATGACTAGGACTGCTTCAATTAAAAGTAGCACCGTAGAACTGACTAAATAAATGTCAGTTGTGGGCACTTCCATGTAAAAAAGACCCATGAGCACCAACCTGTTGAAGATCATGAGTTTATAGGCATAGAGAACAAAAAATTCAAACCGTTTTGTATCTTAAAATGTAGGTAATAAGTAATATCTTAGATTTCTGGTCAAGAATAAGAACAAAATGAGTCTTAGAAAACATCTCCTTACTAAATATTATAAAAGGTATTTGAAATATATAATAAACACAATAATGTTGAATTAAAGACTCCTGACAACACTTATATTTAGTTTGGGATAAATTGTTTACTTTCTTTCAAGTTTAAGAAATATTGTCTCTCTCTGCTGCTCTCTCTCACTCTCTTTCTCTTTCTGTTTGCCACACAGAGCTGGGATTTAGGCTGAGAAGTCAGTGTGCTTCGTTGGCTCGGTGGTGGCAGGAGGCAGAGGACCACATTAGTAACACAGCCTTAGCCCTCCCTGGCAGTAGACTCTGGTTAAAATATAGTCCATTATATAGGAAATAGGGCTCCGCTAGGTACTCACTCTGGCTGGTAGTAACATACCCGGAGATCTCTAGGACTGTGCCCTCGCCAAGCCAAGACACTTTATAGCCCCGCCTTCATCTCCATCGCAGGAGAAGTGAGTGGCTGCTTTGGCAGACAGGGATGTCAATCAAACACTGTCCTTGGTACATCATCTTCACTTTGTGCCCTTTTAGTATGATTGTGGAGCTGTTGTCTGGTGTAGGGAGCTGTTGATTCCTGTATGATTGTGGAGCTGTTGTCTGGTGGAGGAAGCTGTTATTTTAGTAGGATTGTGGAGCTGTTGCCTGGTGTAGGGAGCTGTTGATTCCTGTATGATTGTGGAGCTGTTGTCTGGTGTAGGGAGCTGTTGATTCCTGTATGATTGTGGAGCTGTTGTCTGGTGTAGGGAGCTGTTGATTCTTGTATGATTGTGGAGCTGTTGTCTGGTGTAGGGAGCTGTTGATTCTTGTATGATTGTCGAGCTGTTGTCTGGTGAAGGAAGCTGTTGATTCTTGTATGATTGTGGAGCTGTTGTCTGGTGTAGGGAGCTGTTGATTCCTGTATGATTGTGGAGCTGTTGTCTGGTGTAGGGAGCTGTTGATTCTTGTATGATTGTGGAGCTGTTGTCTGGTGTAGGGAGCTGTTGATTCTTGTATGATTGTCGAGCTGTTGTCTGGTGAAGGAAGCTGTTGATTCTTGTATGATTTTGGAGCTGTTGTCTGGTGTAGGAAGCTGTTGATTCCTGTATGATTGTGGAGCTGTTGTCTGGTGTAGGGAGCTGTTGATTCGTGTATGATTGTGGAGCTGTTGTCTGGTGTAGGGAGCTGTTGATTCTTGTATGATTGTGGAGCTGTTGTCTGGTGTAGGGAGCTGATGATTTTGGTATGATTGTGGAGCTGTTGTCTGGTGTAGGAAGCTGTTGATTCGTGTATGATTGTGGAGCTGTTGTCTGGTGGAGGAAGCTGTTGATTCCTGTATGATTGTGGAGCTGTTGTCTGGTGTAGGAAGCTGTTGATTCCTGTATGATTGTGGAGCTGTTGTCTGGTGTAGGGAGCTGTTGATTCCTGTATGATTGTCGAGCTGTTGTCTGGTGTTTAAGGCAAGGCTTCCCGCTAGCGGCACACCTGTCGACAAAATACGGTGAAATTGGAGGGCACGCAAATTCAAATAAATAATCGTAATATTAAACATTTATGAACGCTTCAATTATTGTTAATCTAACTGCATTGTCCGATTTACAGTAGGCTTACATTTACATTACATTTACATTTAAGTCATATATAGAACCCTATTCCCTATATAGTGCACTACTTTAGACCAGAGCCCTATGGAACTCTATTCCCTATATAGTGCACTACATTAGACCAGAGCCCTATTTACATTTACATTTAAGTCATTTAGCAGACGCTCTTATCCAGAGCGACTTACAAATTGGCGAATTCACCTTATGACATCCAGTGGAACAGCCACTTTACAATAGTGCATCTAAATCATTTAAGGGAGGGGGGGGTGAGAAGGATTACTTTATCCTATCCTAGGTATTCCTTAAAGAGGTGGGGTTTCAGGTGTCTCCGGAAGGTGGTGATTGACTCCGCTGTCCTGGCGTTCAGTGAAAGCATACAATTTAATGGTTTGAGAATGGCA